>NC_142508.1:58166060-58317575 GCF_057876585.1 Rhinolophus sinicus | reverse complement strand
GAATAAGACAGACAAGAACTATAGACTCATAGAACTTACACTCCAGTGGGAGTAACAAATGAATAGACATGCTAGATGGATGGATGGATGGATGGATGGATGGATGGATGGATGGATGGATGGGATAGATAGATGATAAATGAAAGATGATAGATAGATAGATGATAGATAGATAGATAGATAGATAGATAGATAGATAGATAGATAGATAGATAGATAATCACTGATGACTTTTTATTATACTACGTATAAGTTCTATAGTCAGAAGATAATGAATATGGTCAGAGGTACTAGTTTGATAAGAGATTCAGGGAAGGCATCTCTGAGTAAGATATCTTTGGGAAGAATCCTAAATGAAGTGAGGAAAAATATTTCAGGCAGAGAGAAGAGTAAGTACAAAGAACCTAAAGAAGGCATAAACTTGGAAGATTTAAGAAACAGATATTGAAAATAGCAAGATCTAAGATGGAACAATGGGCAAAGATAGTACATGTAGTGTGAAGAAATAGATCATTGAAAGCAAGGGGTCCTCTAAAGCTGTAGCACGGATTTTATGACAAACTATGTAAAATGTCTGGGTCGTGGTCAGCATTCAACCGTTAGTCTTGCCTTCAGTTTTTCCCAACTGTATTTAAAGAAATGTCTAGTCAACAGTCTTAGCCATTGGGGTTTTAGTCCTCCTTTAAATTGATTTCCACTTAAAATGTAGAACATTGCTATCTCACTATGCAGCACATCCTTTCAACCTTTAATTTGCATGAAAATTGCTAGATCAAATAATGGTGACCTGCACAAAAACCACAACTGTGAAATCAAGTAAACCCTAAACAAGTGGCCAAACCAGAGGATTTGCCAAATGCCACCACTACCAATTAGAAGCCGTAGTGATTTGGGACAACATCTTTTAAAAAGCATAAGAAGTCTTTCTTCCAAAGAGCACCACTAAGAGTCTCCTTTTACTGTGAGAACACAGAGTAACAGGGTTTAGCGTTACTATTCCCCAACATTTGGTACAACTGAAGAACTGCTATGTTTCACTGTGTGTTTTGTGACCTTTAGGTCTATATGTTCCCTGATTTTTCTCAAACACAATGTCAGGAACGGTTTCTTTCTCTTCTTTACAAGCATGATATTGAGACCCTTCAAGTTCACCACTGCAAGGAGACTTTTTGGTCGAGAAGCCTTGCTAGGATATGCAGCCCTGACTCTGTCCCTGAGATTTACATTTCCGACAGGATTCCTGGTGCGACCACCCATGGGCCTTGAGTAGTGCTGGAGCAGGAAAAATTATTCACACTTTCGTGTAAATATAGATCAAACACCCTTCTCTTCATACCCTATAACTTAACCAAGACAACACAGGAAGGGTCACATCTGACCATTTTCTAAATGAGAAATCAACACCAAAATAAAGAATATCATGACCGCAGATAATCTAGTTGACCAAGAAGGACTACTGGCTGTTATGACCTTGTGACTCCGTGTAGCTGAAGGCAATTCCTAACTGTTCATCTCCCTTTATCTCTCAACATCTAGGAGTTCATTCCTACATACCTTGAACTGTATTCACTCAAAGAGGCCAACAGAGAGAGACCCTCATCTCCTCTGTGATTTACCGAGACCCATCTCTCCCTTGGTTGACTAACAGCAAGAAAAACATTCATTTGGAACCTTGCCTCCTATTCCTGCAGAGGCAGAGGCTGTACTTTGATGGCTGCTGATAGCCCACTGTGTCTCAAAACGGATCTAGAAATGCAATGTCCATGTAACTAAGAGAAGTGGGTCATTTCCTTAAAAATGTTTCATTCTCTAAACTCCAGCTTTCTCAAAACACGGAAGGAATTGATGCCAAAAAAGTCTCCCGTGTTGTATTCTTTAAAATGCAGATGTTTCCATGTGTTCTCGTAAAATTAATTATATCTACACTGTATTTCATAATTTTGTAGTAATTTTCAAGCTGTCACCTCTCTCTCCCCTGGCCTCCAAATACCTTTATCTACTGAATTGGTAAGAGAATCACTGTAAGGCAGGTAGAGCACGCTGTGTCCTCTAATGGACTAGAGGCTCTGAGAAGGGCAGACTGTGTCTGAATCACCTTTCACGCATCTGTGATTTTGCACCTACTGGTTATTCTGCTTTGAATTATTTATAATAGACACATTTCAATTTTGTTGGCTTTCAAGGAAGAAACTTTAAGAAAGGTTCTTAAACTTTCTTCTATGCTTGGAGAATTCTACCTATGGCCCTGCTACAGAAGCTGAAAATGTCAGATACTGGTTTTCTCAGACTCCCTTGAAGCCACGGGATGAACATGACGCAGGTTCTGTCAATCAGATGCGCCCACATTGGACTTTGAAACAGGATCCAGCAGTGCCAAGAAGTGGGACTGTCTTTGGCAGCGACACAGGTTGCCTGCCACAAGCTTGAGGTCCCAGGGCACAACTACTGGGCTGCTCTAAGTCGAAGTATTCTGGGCTGGAGGTTTTCACCAGACCAGTTCTGGGGTCTGATTTTGGTCTTTGTCTCTGGCTGTGTAAAGCCAACCCTGTTTTTCAGCCCTCCTCACGATACCCATTTTATAAAACTCTTTTTCTGTTTAAAGCAGCCAGAATCCATGCCCAGAATTCTAGTTAGGAGTTCCCATTACGCTTTCCTTACCTGGAGAACCAGCACAAAGCTCCCGCTAACTGGTTGATGAGTGAAAATGGGAGACAATTGCCTGGCTATTGTTGATATAAGTTCTGCAGATAAACAGGAAGATGGGTTTTAATAAAACAGACTAATCTCCTATATTGAAGCCTATGGATCTAGTTCAGAACACCATTTCTCTTTTCTGTGAAACATAGATTGTCTCTCCAGATAACTACCCATCAATCTGATAACAACAGATTGAGTATACCGTATATTGCAGTGACTAAAAAAAAAAAAAAACTCTTATCAGCTATAATGAGGTGAAAATCCTCTTTAAAAAGAATGCTTCTGGCTTTTAAAAGATAAAAATCCTCACCTGAAGAGAGATTTTTTTTGTTTCAGGTGAGTATTTTGGACCACAGATTTCTGCACACTTTTACTGAATTTTTTTTTTTTAAGTAAATGACATATCATGTTTTCAGGGCAGAAACAGACATATCCAAATGAATCTGCACAATCCAATCCTTCCTCTTGTCGTGGACTCAGGACCAAGTGAATCGTGCTTCATGGCAGACGTCCTCTCTCCAGCGTTGAGAAATAAGACCTTTCCTGAACAGGGAATAAGACACTGTCGCCTTTCGGGTCACTCTCCCCTCAGGCCTTCTACTACAACTTCTTCTACTAAAACTTCTGTTTGGGGAATCCTCTCCTCACCACGCTGAGGATAGAAATGCATGAGGTGTCCTCCAAACAAACTGGGGAACGCACCTCATCATATTGTCACCACGATTTTAGGGCACAGCAGTGAGCAATGATGTGCAAACCGATCCACAAGTGGCCCATTGTTTCAGTCTGTGGTTACTCAGATGTCAGCGTGCTTCCAACGTGCGCGCTTCTTACCAGCAGGGTCAACAACAGACACTTAAATTACATAGTTGCGGGTGTAGACAGAGCCTCCCAACCTTGGCTCTCAATCAGAACAGAATTTGTGCTGAGACATAAAGAAAGTTCTGTGCTGCTGGGAATGCTCATCCAGAGAAATCTAAAAATAGGGAGCTGCTTCACTGCCCAAGGGGACCGATTGTAAGATAACACTTTGCTGTACATGAGTTCTCAGGCAAAATTTATCTGCTAACCTCCTGGTAGAGATATCCTACCCAGAACCCAATAGGATAAATCAGAGTCCACTTGCTTGTCAATTTCAAACAATGGGTGACTGGGTCCTAATCTCCGGCGTAGTGAGAAAGAACACAAGATGGATTAGTTATGTCTGCCACGTGATTGGAAATGGGGAGAAGTAGCATGAGTTCCGTGGATTTGAAGACCCTGTTATTCAGTGTCTCAGTGTCAATTAAGCATCGCCTGATTTCCTCAACTCAGTGTTGAATTCTCCTTCCTTAGAAACTCCAAAACTGTCTCCTGCTTCTCTTATAACACTTACTATATTCCATTCTTTATTACTTGCATATTTCTGTTTTCCCCTTCTAGACCTTTAATTCCCCAGGGCAGTAAATAGCATTTTATTTACTACTACATTCCTCTCAGATCCTTTTTTATCCATCCTTTTACTCGTTCCTTAATTCAGCAACAAGTATCAAATGCCTCTTCTGTGTTGGAACTGGCGAGGCTCTGGGATAGAGGCATAAATAAGATTCAGTCCATACCTTCAGTAAGCTCATGGCCTAGCAAACTATTGATTGAATGAGGCAAACATTGTATTCTAGTTTTCCAACTGGTGTGATTTGTGCTAATGATAATCTCTTAGAAGGGTTTCCTGTTTTATGATTTATGAAGCCATCCCAGTGAGATGGATGGAACAGTGAACTGAGATCACATCAGAGAGGTTAAAAGACTTACCCACAGTTTCACCATGATGTGTTTTGACAAATAGACTAAAGAATGTGTTTGAAAGTAACCATGGGGCAAAAGGGGAAATCCTCTTCCCTAGAGCTGTGACCTGAAACCTCAGCTCTGACAATCATCCCAGGTCCAAACATAGCACATGAGCCTCAGTGTCTGTGGTTGGCTGAATAATGGCCCCCACATCCTGATCCTTGGAACCTGAGAATGTAAGGTTACTTGGCAAGAGGGAACTAAGATTGCAGATGGAATTAAGGTTGCTAATCAGCTGACGTCAAGATAGGGAGGCCATCTTGGATTTCCCAGGTAGGCCCCATGTACTTAAAGCATCTTTAAATAGGGAAGAAGGAGACAGAAGATAACCAGAGAGACGGCAGCATGAGGAAGACTCAGCTGGACATTGCTGGTTGTGACAACGGAGACAGTAGCCACAACCAGGGAATCCAGGCATCCCCTTTAGGGGCTAGAAAAGTCAAGGAGACAGATTCTGCTAGAGCGTCCAGAAGGAACCTGGCCAACACCTTGAATTCAGCTCTATAAGATTCATTCGGGACTTCTGATGTCCAGAATTGCAAAATAATAAATGTGTGTTGTTTTAAGTCATTAACTTTGTGGTAATTTGTTACAGCAGCAATAGGGATCTAATACAGAGTCCCCCTGAGCAAATTAGTTTAAAAATATCCTTCTTCATAGAATGTGTGTGTATGTGTGTGTGTATGCGTGAGAGAGAGAGAGAGAGAGAGAGAGAGAGAGAGAGAGAGAGAGAGAGAGAGAGAGAGAGAGAGAAAGAGAGAGAATGCATACACAGGGTCATCATACAGTAGAGCAACCACAAACGTTAGCTCCCTTCCGCCCTCCTTTGGAAACACCACATCCTGGGAATCTTTTTTTTAAAAAAAAACATAATTTAAGCAATTTCTGGCCTAATACTATTCTCTGATAACATTCAGCAACACTATAGAAAACAAACAAACAAAACTCGTCCTCAAAGAAAGTAGGTCTCCACCCTCACTACACATGAGCACTACCTGGGGAGCTTTTTAAAACTACAGATGCCCAGGATCTATCTTGGATTAATCAAATCTGTCTCTCCGGGAGAGAGTCCCAGGTATAGGGCTTCTTTTAAAAGCTCCCCAGGTCACTAAAGTGTGACAAGGGTTGAGAACACCCACACTAAAGCCGTCGCGGAGCTCCTCACAGCAGAGCGGGACAGCCTTAGCCTGGCTGAGACCAGAGCCCAGCCTGTAGTTGCTCTGTCCCTGCACTAATCTCCACTATGTCCACAACATGACTTTTCAGCACCTTCTCTAATACACACTAGTTTTCCTATTTTGTTGTTGTTTATTCCCAGAAAGAGCCTACCAAAAGAAAGCTGACTCAGAAGTCCAATAGATAAAAGAGATGAAAAATAGGAATTTGGGAAGCCTAGAACCCTTCTGAGTCTAGCCTTCTGCATCTCCTCTGAAGCTTAAGTTCCAGAGCTGGAATTATTGTTTATTCACTGAAGCGCAGAGCTGAGCTGGACTTGAGCAGCCGTCTAGTATAGCATATTCCAAACCCATATACCATAGACCATTAGGTGCTCAAGACATCAACAGATGTCATCTGAAAAAATAATAATGGGGAGGTTCCATCATCAAATATATATATATATAAAGTATTAGGTTAAACTATAAATATATTATATATATTTATATATACATATATATATTTATACTTTAACCTAATACTTTCTAAACTTATTTGACCAAAGAACTCTTTTCGTTAGGAATACCCATCATCCAGGGGACCCAGTTTGGAAATTCCAATTCCTTCTTGTGAAAGATGAGAAAATGGGGCCTCAGGGGATGACATCATTTACCTAAGGGCATGACGCACAGTCTGCCAATGCCCCCTTTCTCCTCTTGACCCCTGTGGGCTCCCTTGACCTGGACTATTTCCAGCATGATGACAGCTTCCCACTTCGGGTGTCTGCATTTGCCATCACTGTCTAAGAATTTCCTGTGGTCCCACGGACGCTTGTTCTGGGCGCAGAGAATGACAAGAGTTGGTGTGTAAATGCTGCAGTTTCCCATCTTGCAGTGTGGGCATGCTCCACCTGGACTCTCAGAGGGTCTCCAGCGGCTGCGAGCCCTGGGTGCCCACCTGGGTGCCCCTCTTTTCTCCCTCGCCTGCCCCCTAACCCTACCTTCCTCACCTGTGCTTCCCGGGATCAATTTCCTAATGAGTTCTTGTCTCAGGACCTTCTTTGGGGGGAACCCAAACAAAAAGTTACTCACAAAGCAAGTTAGGAATGATCACCTAGACTTAAGGTCTAGTTCAGACAATAAATAGGTGATTTTTTTTTAAAGACAAAATTTTTAGAGCCATTTTAGGTTCACGGCACAATTGAGGGGAAAGTACAGAGACTTTCCGTACATTCTCCTTCCCCCACACATGTATGGCATCCCCCATTATCAACATCCTCACCACAGTGGTTCATTTGTTATAACTGACGAACCTACACGGACACATCACTGTCACCCAAGGGCCATGGTTTACATCAGGGCTCACTCTTGGTGTCGTACGTTCTGAGGGTTTGGACACAAGTACAATGACAGGGATCCATCATTATCGTCTCAAACAGAGTATTTTCCCTGCCTTAAAAATCCTCTATGCTAATGATCTGGTTTTTATAAATGAAATCACATTCAAGCTCAAGATTCCAAGTTTTAAGCAGACATAGACATTTTCTCTAGAGACAAGCAGCTAAATTCTACTGTCAAAATCAAGATTTTATGCTTTTTCTCCCTTCTGATCCTAAAAAAATAAAATAAAATAAGAGAAATAAGGCTGCGTTTGAGATAAGACATTTTGCCTTATCTTCAGAAAGTACGCAGAGCTTCTCCATCTTCCTGCTCTCTGGTGGAAGGTCACAGACAAATAACATGTCATGTTGCTAGAATGTCCTTTGAGAAGGAAACAGAAATGCTTAAGAAAGTTGAACTCAGAAGTTTCTGAACAGGCTGCACATCTGAGGTGGCTCCTGGCTGCCAATATTTTTTTTTTCAAAAACAGTGAATAAATTTGCTCACGAAATTAGCTGTCGATAGCAGAGGTTGAAAACCTAGCCAGAGCGCTAAGTTTGGCCAAGGAGCTCAAACTGTTTTCCAGATATTTGGGGCTCAGTAAAATCTAACACATTTTTCTCAGTAAAATCTTAACACATTTTTCTCAGCAACTTCTTTTGCCCTTTAATTGCCAGATCTTGAAATTATAAGGGAATCTTAGTGTGTGTGTTTTAAATATTAGTTGATATCAAGCAGGCAGATAAGCATTGTCTGATTATTCTTTGAATGGGAGGATTTTAAAGGAACTACACACTTGATTTTGGTGAATGTGATCTTCCCGTATTTGAATGGTATACTCTTCTGCATGCTGAGGGAGGACATTTCAGCTTGAGATCTCACGGGAGAAGCTTACATTTTCAGACGGAGGGAGGTAGGGCAGGAGGCAGGGGGAGAGGGAGCGAGAGACGGGGGATTTCAGGCAACCTGGCCTTATAGAACTGGGAGGGAGAGAACACTGAAGTAGAAAAAATGCAGCCCTTCCCTTTCACCTTGGAGGAGACTGACGATGTCTAAGGCCAGTTGGACAACAGTCAGGACAAGCATTACAAATAGATGAATAAGTTGTTAGACTCCATCTGCTCAGCTCTGAGTATTTGAAAAACTGGCTGGGTCCAGGGTTGTGTGCTTCAAGACACAGCTACATCTGATCTGCTCTTCATCAAAAGTCACGGTTGCTAGAGATCCATTCTCAGAAGTATTGCTCTTGTGCCTCACGAGGGTGTGACCTGTCACTCCTTTCTAATTGCCTTCTTGATCCTCAGTTCTTGTCACACTCATTGCCAGAAACTTCCCTTGCCTTGTGCTCTGACCTCAATCCCAGACAAACGACCAGGCTATCCGACTCTCCTTGCCTAGCTCTAAAAACAGATTTCGTTCTGAAGGGTGGAGAGTCCATCTGAAAATGTTTTCCTCAGTCTTTGTTGACCTCATGCTAAGGAGCTCCTGCTACGGGAAAATACTGTCTCGTCTTTGTATGTCCACCTCTGATGCCTCCAGCCAAGCCCCCTCCCCATACACATTCTGCCTACTCCATACAGTGCTCATAACCCTTCAGGTGCAAAGCATCCTCTGGACATTACCTTGGAAGTCTCCTATGAAGAACGCTTTAACAGGGTGATGGAAAGCTCCGCTTTGACCAGAGAACTCCCTCAGATGCCTGTCACAGGACCCAAAAGCCCACCATTCAACAGAAGGCAACAGTCCAAAAAGATGGGGAACATAGGAAGTTGTTATCAACTATAAAGTCACTGGCTAAAGTGAACTTATCAGATCTGCTCTGGCCACTAGCAGAGCTGATGAAAAGGGATGATGGACACAAAATGTTTGTGTAGAGATCTAACAAAGAAAGGTACCTGGGCACAAGGGGTTGAGCGATCACAATGTTTTCCCTTCATGATGGGAATAATGGGGATGGGGCAGGCATTATACTATGTGCCCCCAAAAGGACATAACCCCAGGGAGAAGACACACAGGTAGGAAAACAGGGTGAAAACAATGACTGCAGTCATCATTCAGTGAGAAGACATAGTGTGACACTTGGCGTACATTATCTTATTTGATTTTTGTGATCCATATACTAGCTAGGTATTCTCATTTCCATTTTACAGATGAGTATACTGAGGTTCATAGACAATTCATCCCTTACCTTATTCACACAATGAATAAATGGTAGGTTGTGGGTTCAAGCCCAGATTCCCCTCCAAAGGTCATTATCATTCCACTTGGCCAGACCGTCTTCCTAATAATGCATTAGTTGTATAATAGTCAGGGAGCACATATGTTCTTTCTCAGGGAAAAAGAAAAGAGAGAGGGAAAAAAAAAATCCCACTAGATTTCAGACTAGAGGCTTAGCTAGAACATCAGAAATATCAGTGAACCAAATCGACAATGGCTCCTTGGCCTCGCCTCCCACCACTCATCTAAGTCTGTGGCTCCCAAACGTGGGGTGGGGGGCACAGGGGAATTCAGGTAATGCAAAGAATTTGTGTATTCCTATGCACAGCAGACCTTATCTGCAGACAAAATACATCATGCACATATAACGGTATTTCTGTGACTGATAATATATGGTTGATTCAGAAGTGTTATTAAATTCACAGTAGATATTCATCATTGTATATTTCCTAACCTAGGCATATTAAAAGCATAATTAGAATCATATGGGATGAGTGCCTTTGTGGTCAAAAACGGACTTTTAATCCTACAATTGATAAATTCCATTCCTAGATGTATACTCAACGGGAATGTCTCAATGTGTTCACCAATAGACATCATAGGCAAATGGTCATAGAAGCATATTCATAATTTCCCCAAAGTGGAAAAAACCCAAATGCCAACAGGAGTAAAATGGATAAATACGTTTTGTATGGCCAAATACAAATGGCATGACCACACAGCAATAAATACGATACAGCAATAAACATGAACAGACAACAACTGCACACGGCAGGATGAATCTCACAATGTCATACACACCAAGGAAGTCAGAAACATAAAATGCGCCCTCTGTGTAATTCCACTTATATAACATGCAAAAATAAGCAACACTAATCTATGCTGTCAGAAGTCAGGAGGAAGGTTACCTTGAGCAATGCAGGGACAATGAGTGAAAGTTCAGTGAGGGGGGCTTCCAGAGAGTCTTATAATGTTCCATTTCTTCATCATCTGGATATTGGTTACATGAGTGTGTGCACTTTATGAAAATTCCTTAAACTGTGCATGTGATTTGTATATGTTTTTATACTGACATTACATTTTAATAAAAGATTTGAAAAGCAGAGAGGGGTGATACTTATAACATGAATGACCCGCTGCTCTACAGAAAGGTTCATCCCAGCCAAGCCAGATGCTTTACCCTTTGCTAAACATGAATGCTTTTTGCCTCCTCATTTTTGCTCAGGCTGTCTCCCCAAATTCAAATCACCCACACCATCTTTGCCTATAAAACCTTTCTCCATTCTTTAAGACGCAGCTCAAAAGCACCCCCTCTAAGGAATCTCCCCACTTCTCTAGCCAGAAGTGAATTCTTGCTCCCTGAATCCCCAGAGAGCTTTCATTGCATTTCTGTGATCATAACTCTGAGGTCCTCGGAGCCTCATGTAGCACAGTGCTTGCCAAGTGATAGGGCGTCAATAAAGGTTTTCTGGTGTTATAATAATATCCACATCTTAACCTCATCGTGCCCTGATTTATATTTGTCTTACTCCCGGCCCTCAAGAAGCTCATAGTATTGGGAGAAATACATGTCTATTCATCTTTGTATGTTTACTCATCTTTGTATGTGTTTAGTCATCTTTGTACGTGTTTACTCATCTTTTATTGCCCACCACACCTCGCCCATTACCATGCACACAGCAGGTGCTCAGGTAATGTTTTTGAATGAAGACAAAAGTCACCTGTAAAAAGCACTTGTGTTGAAAAAGATACTTTGACAATCTCAGTAGTTCTATCCCCTACCTCTATAAAAGAAAATAACCACGGCTTCAATATGAACGTAGCCCTTTCTCCCAGGTGGCTGGCATTTTATTGGAGTTTATTCTAGCCTGAATACCCCCTTAGGGGTCCAATTATCTATACAGGCAAAAATGTGAGCTTTTCAATAAGAAAACTGAAGGCAGCTGAGATGTTTGGATCGTAGTGATAGAGAGCTCAGCCCAATTCCAAGCCCCTTGGATCAACCTTGGCATGTGGTTTCGTATACTAGGAAAAGGGATCCAACAATCAAATCAACAAGGCAACACGCAATGCAAAATGACAGAAGTGGCATCAATGGATAAGCCTTCCAGTCCACTTCAGCCTCGTCTCCCAGGAAGAACAACGGCATTTCTGAATAGTCTCTAGTACGTCCTCAATCTATAGTTCTGCCTTCTCCCTTCTCCTTTTCCTCCCTTTTTCTCAACCTGCACACTGTGTGGGAAAAATTCACTGTGAAATGATTTTTATTTTTTTAATCATTAAGGCAAAATGAGCGGCGCTGGAGTGCTAAGATTCCTGAATTAATAATATTGCTGCCATCCACGATTTTAACTTTCTCTTTTCTGTAGGCAGAAGCCAAAACATTAGGAGATATTTTCCAGCATTACAGTCAAACTGTGCATTTTTAGATTTGTGGGCAGGCTGAGTGATCTCCAGCCAGAGTCTCAGCCCTCAGCCCTACATTCCAATGTCATTCCCTTACCACAGCATCATTTCTGGCCTTCCCCGAGTCATCGCTTTGGAGAAAATGAAGCACATTTTCAGAATTCAATTTAAGAATAATCCAGGCAACCTAAGGCCAACTGACAAGGCAGTTGGTGAAGTCAGCAGAAAGAAGAGACGATATTGGCAAAATGGTTGTGGTCGATAAGACCTTTTATACCTGCATCAAGAATGTCGTTGAAAGTTGCAGTTCACAGGTCCAAGCAGCCTAACGTGTTCGCATCTTTTCCTTTGCAATCCAATCACAAGAAAACAGAGTATTCAAATTCAAATATGTAGGCCAGGACTAACCTACTTACCATTCAGGTTTCAAATTGAATTTCATTTCTTACAGCAGCCTGGCCCAAGCCCAGTTCAGGTTAATAATCTTCCTTCAAAGCACTTGCCACGATTGTTATTTACTTATTACCCGTGTAGTCATACATGGAATGTCTGCCTCTCCAGGGAAATATAAGTTTCGTGAGGGCAAGGACTGGAATCTCGTTCATGGCTGCGCTCCAGCGTCACAGATTTAGTCAGTAGTACTTGACAAACCCGTGTCATTAACACTAGCTAGCTGACTACACAGATTGCTAGAACCTAGCAATCTAGCAACCCCCATCCACCATGGATGGAAAACCAGGAAAGAAAGGAAAGTGTTTTTCATGAGCTCGTATAGATGGCAAATCCATGATCAAATCTCATTCCTTTTTCATTCCCCCGTACTCCAGGGCCCATATTATCTCCTGATGTGTGGCGTCAACACCCTCCAAGTTAACTAGTTTCAAAACTAAAGAAGAAGCATGGGCTCTGTCTGCTTTGTCAGTCCCCCTACTGCTGACTAATTGCTTCCACCTCTAAAAACTTTTTTCCAGCTGCCTGCCCCTCTTCTTCCCCTCACGTCACCACAGTCTAAGGTCTCACGCCCACTCTCCTGGACATCTAACTGGCCTCTGACTTTCACTCTTTCATTTAACCAAATCTCTTCATTTCTAGCTGGTAGATAATTTGGGATACGTTCAGATCACCTCCTACTAGAAAAGCAGTAATAAATTCCTCATACCCTGGTGAATAAAAGGTAAATCCATACCTTGAAATACTCCTTAGTCCCCAAGTTGTCTCCACATGATCCTTCCATGTTCCGCTGAAATGCCACTTTAAGCCAGAAGACTTTCCCAAATCCATGTCCACCTGAAAATGCAACCAAATGCTTCCACTGCATTTTTTGGGAACTTTGCAAATGTTTGATTGTATAAATTATAAAGCATCGGCTCAATTGTTCCGACTAGTCTGGAAATATCTTCCAGCCATAATCTAGATCATATGGGTCATTGTTTACCTCCAAATACCTAACACTATGGTACACAGAAGATTTGCACAAATATTTCTGGAACTTAATCACATTCATTCTTTCAAAACATGCACACTCTGTTTACCAACCCCTGCCCCATCCCAGGGATAATGCTGTAGAATAATTGTGTGACCTTAGGCACGTGACTTTAACCCTTCTATGCCTTAGTTTCTTCATCTGTAATATGATCTCTGCTGTGGACCAAATAAAATAGTGCATGTAAAGCACTTAGCCCATGCATGTCTGGCACATAGTATACACTCAATAAATGTTGACCTCATATTATCATTATTGTCTCACAAGACAGTCTGTTTCATTGCTGAGCAGATATGATGACTAAAACACTCTTCCCAATTCTGAGTTCAAATATTTTTCCCTATAACTCCCATTCATTGATCATAGTTTCTTTGCCTGTGGGCGATGAGAATGAAGGGACTCCAAAGCAGGCTCAGACACTTTTAAAAACCTGATTCTCAGCCCCAGACCTGGAATAAAAAAAGGAAAACTTGGGGTCAACTGGGGAGAGAGAACTGGATTTAATTAATTCCATGGGTTTCTGAAGAGGGCTAAGGTTCTGTAAGTTGGTGTTCGTTTTCTACCTTAGGAGTTTCACTCTGGGAGTCCAATATACTGCTTAAATTTCACTTATTTCCTCTAGCTGTAGGATTTGGGTAAGCAAGGAAAATTCTGCAAAATGACTTCACCACTGGCAGTAATTTGCCCTTGGCCAAATTGACTTGCAATTATTCTAAGTGTCAGAAGTTTCCAATTAGCTTAGGCCTTGTCTGGTGCTGAGTAGGCTCCTTGGGGTGGGTCATGGCCATTACTTGAGTCTAATGCAAGATGGATCCAGCTGCCCTGAAGAAATGTGTGTCCCGCGGCCTTATTTCCCCCTAGCACCTGGTTCAACTCCTCCTAGGAACTATGACACTTAGGGACTTGTTTTCATTTCTCCAGGTTCCCACACCCTCTTCAGCGATACTCTTCTACCTCTGAGTTAATTGTTATTTAAGAAATGGCCTCTGGGGCAGCCAGTTAGCTCAGTTGGTTAGAGTGCTGTGCTCTTAACAACAAGGTTGCTGGTTCAATTCTCCACATGGGCCACTGTGAGCTGCGCCTTCCACAACTAGATTGAAACAACTACTCGACTTGGAGCTGATGGGTCCTGGAAAAACATACTTAAAATAAAATAAAAGTTAAAAAAAATGGCCTCTACTGACAGAAGTTTCCTTTCTTTAAGAGGCCAGGTTTCTCACTTTCCTCAACGTGCTCTACAGCTGATCTATTGTGCTCCAAGGTCGCCCAAACCAAGCTGTGGAGAGGCTTCCACGTTCACACACAATGACACTATAGTCTTGTCTTCAGAGTTCTGAAACCATTTCCAGAGATGCTAAGAAGAGTGTGTACCTCTCCAGGGGTTGCAATGACTAATTTTCAACTACTAAATTCAGAGTAACCATAATTTTCTTCAACAAAAGGGAAACAAATTATGTAGTATTTTTAGAAAATTCATTGAGCGTCTACTCTATCTTACTGCACGACAGTAATAGCTTCCTAACTGACCCTCTGCCTCTACTTTTGTCTTCTCTGACCTATTCTCTACCAGATCCCAGAGTGATTTTTAAAAAATATGTCATAATATCTTACTGCTCTGCTTAAAAACATTCCAGAGCTTCAATTGTACTCAAAATGAAATCATGGAAGTTAAAACCCTACATACCGTGGCTTCTGATATCTCTCCATGCCCTCACATCCTCCTTCCCTTTGCTTAAAACGTACAAGCAAGCGGAACTCTTTACAGCTCCTCAAGTGTCTGTCCTGGACAAGGGCTCAGAGCTTTCGCACTTATTCTTCCCCAGGTTCTAAATACATGGCTCAGCCTCAGAGTTTTGCCCCCACCTTGCATTTAGCTTTCTCAGAATCCCCTTCCTCACCTGTAAATCCACTCTTTAAATAACTCAGCCTACATCTTTATGTCGGCCTTCTTGGGGATGCCATGATTTGTGTGGTCAATGGTCCCAACTCTAAAGGAAAAGGCGAATGAAAAGAGAATCTATGAATACAGATTTGCTGCACTGCTCAATATGGAGGAAGACGATAACAATCCTACAACGATTAAATTTTATAGTCATGACGTGAATCATATATAAAATGTATCTCCATAACAGCCACAGAGCCCTAAGCAGGGAGAAGTCCAGGGAAGGAGAAATATTCCCTTCTCTTTAGCAGGCTCTTGAAGGAAGGAGCCAAGTTTGATGTCATTGCAACAATAGGTTGCTTCTTTCATATTCCAATTTCCTTCTAGAACTGAATTACCAGCCTACTTCATACTCCTTAGATGCTGCAGGAACAAAAACTTAATCGGAAGAGGAATTTCTCCTTGATCACGGTCCATTTTCATGTTCCTCAGAAAACAGACACTTGATACAGGAATTTCTCTCACTGGTAAATGAATAGGCCTGTGGCTTATAAAGTTAGCAAGAGACATGTCCAAGTTTCACAAGGCCAAGAAAGTAAATAAATAAATAAAAGGCAAAATAAAGGAATAAAAATAGTAGCAATATGAGTCAAAGCTAACATTTAGTGAGGGCTTGTTCTGGGCCAGAAGTGGTTCCTAAGCCTTTTACATATGTTATTTCATTTAACTCTCATATCAATTGTATGAAGATGCTGATATGATCTCTCCATTTTACAGATGAGAAAACTGAGGCACAAAGACATTCAATAAACTAGTCATTCAAGCAGCAGGTTGTATGTCAGGATTTGAATTCAGGACGTCTGACTTCGACACCTTTGTTCTTAACCACTTACTACCCCTCTTTGTGCCAGAGAGACTTGGGAGTCAATACATCACAAACAATGGTTACAGTAGCTAAGTGCTCACAGTCCCAAAAGGGAACAGGTTTGCAAAAGGCTATGCAAGGCCTCTGCCATCTTGCTGAAATCATGAGAGACTGAGAAGTGCGGTTGGTCCACTCAACCCTGTGTGATTCAATCTCACAAAAAGCTCTGGGGATTCTTGCAACATTTCCCCTTCCTTCCACTGGGCAGATCTCTTGTACCTAACCCTTGTCTGTGCTGTTTCAGTAGATTCCCCACCATCAGTTTCTTCTCTTTCGTTATGCAGCCGACTATCGTTCTAAATCTCAGTTCTAATCACACTGACTTCTGTTACCCACTACCTATTGAACTACCTGGGTTCGAATCCCAGCTTTGACACATCCTACGTGGGGAAACATGAATATGTTACTTAACTTCATCTTAGGTTAGCTGCCTTCATCTTAGATGGGACTAAAATAACTTGCTCACAATGTTCTTTTGAGACTCTAGTTCAAAGCGACTGTTCAAAAACTGGTAGCTATGTTGGAAAACAAAGCACTTAGCATTTAAGACTTTCTGTGTGCATGGCTCCTACCAACATTTTCAAGTTCATCCCACGCTAACGCCCTTCAACAAACATCCCTATCTCCAGGGTTCCCCTTCTCTCCTGCGCACCAGCATTCCTCCCAGGGGAGCCCTTGGGTCTTCTGCACCAGGTCCGTCTGATGTGCCCTTAACATTCGATTCTTTGACCCCATCTTTGGCCTCGGCAATCAGAATTTCTCTTGAATGGATCTTGACGATCTTTGTTTTTTAACAGGCTCCCCGGGCAATGCTTGCAACACCAATAACTGACTCCCACTGCTCTGTCTATGGCAATACGTTCTTTGGGCCTCAGATTCCTTCCCACTCTTGTATCTATTACCCAAATCTCACTGATAATGCAAAGCCTGACTTAAACGTCTCCTCCTTCATAAAACCATTCCAGAGTCCTCCCTCCAGAAATAATCTGCCCCTGCCTTGAATTATCATGGCACTTATTTATTTACACGATAACTCTTCCTAACATTTTCAGGCTCCTTGAGGGGAGAATCATTATAGAATTCATATTAATATCCCCAAAGGTACCTACCCTGGGGCCCTGCATAGAGTAGCTACTTGGTGAAAATGGATTGAATGCATCGGATGGGGTCCAATCCAATATTTTCCGATTATGTTGCTAAACCTCATGGATTAAGCAATAACTGACTTGTTTAAGGAAGAGAAGGAGGGAAGCTGACCAAGCAGACTGTATTCTCTTCCTCGCGTCCCTTTCCCTCTGATTCCTGCTGCCATCGCCATCCAGGATCATCCCTTGTTTCCTTCACCCACGTCTGACGAATGGGGGCAATGGATAGAAATCTCTCATTATTTGCTTTAGCACAGTTGAGACTTGCTGACAAGTTATGCATTTCTCTTTGGATTTAAAAGTCAGCAAAAAAAGGAAATCAATATGACAATTACAAACCATGTAAAGCTGTCAAGTTTCCCTGGTTCCGGTTTAGCCCAAAGGGCTGGAATAATTTCTCCAGCATCTTGGCTGGCTTCTGGCTCCATGAGCTCTGCAGGTTGGTGGTTGTTCTCATTACTGCTAAGCAAACACTAAACTCATTCAATTTGCTCACTTCTTAAAGCACTCCAGTACTTTTTACTCCTATGTATTAGTCAGCTCAGGCTCTATAACAGAATACCATGGACGGGGCAGCTTAAACAACAACCATTTATGTGTATATCTCACAGTTCTGGAGGTTGGAAGTCTGAGATTACAGTGTCAGCACGGTGGGGTTCTTGGTGAGGGCCCGGCCCTCTTCCTGGTTTAAAGACTTCTGGGTATCTCACTATATCCTCCTCACATGACAAGGGGAGAGAGAGAGAGAGAGAGAGAGAGAGAGAGAGAGAGAGAGAGAGAGAGAGAGAGAGAGAGAGAGAGAGAGAGAGAGAGAGAGATTGTTTCTCTCCTGTCTCATAAGGGCACTAATCCCATTCACGAGGACTCTACCCTCACGACCTAATTAGTTCCCATAGGTCCCACCGCCAAATACCATCACATTGCAGATTTGGACTTCAACAAATGAATTTGGGGGCGGGAGCACAGACATTTAGTCCATAACACCTCACCCATCCATGATCTCTGTACATCTCATCCTGGTTTTGTTGAAAGGGACACACCTTATCCCTCGGCGGTGGCAAGCAAGATGGTAGTGACTATGCCAATGTAATTTCAGGCCCAACAGTGTAATCACATTTCAATAAGGCAAGAACAATCGTATTCATTTCCTATTTACATTTATCTCACTCACTATGTTCCAACCATGTCACTCACCCTGCAGTGCTTCAAAATACATCAAGCCCTGTCCCACCTCAAGCCTTTGCAGGGGCAGTTTCCTCTGCCGTTGTGCTCTTCCCCTATTCATATGAATTTGTGAAACTTTCCTTTAATAATCATCTTTCCTTTAAGCCTCAGCTTAAATATTCAGTTCACAGAGGGGGCTTCCTAGAACATACCACAATCTATAATTCTTCTATTCATTATTTGCTTGCCCCTTGTCTGTCAGAAAGTATAAAAACTGGACAAGGTCAAATATTATGTCCATCTTGTTTGCCATTCCTGACACATAGTAGCTGCTCAATAAACATTTGTTGAATGAATGAATGAAATAATTACACAATATATAATCACAAGGAAAGGGAGAGTATCACATAATAAAATACATCAAATCTTTTGTTCATATACATGTTTACAAGCAGGAAATAATCCTTTTTTATTTAATTTTTATAACAATTTAATATTTCAACATTAGCTCTATAATTTAAGTTATTTTGCTGCTAAAAGAAATACGTCCTCCTCACCCTGGAATATGATTTGCCGTAATACTTATTCTATAGACTCTAAATAACAAATCTCATTTCTCCCAATGGAACTCACCTCCTAGGGACGAAAAGTTGACATCCTTACGAGACATCAACAGAAAGAGACAATTTGAAGAAGCAGATGTGGTTATTTTAGAAGGAAAAAAAAAAGTGTACATTCTGTTTTAACTTTGCAAGTCTTGAGAATTCTTCCATGACAATACACTGAGAACTACTTCATGAAAATAAATAGCCACAGAGGAATATGGATTTAATTGCTTGAGTTGCTACATTAGCTAAAATAAAACAGCTGTGATCACATTCTGCGGGGGGGGGGGGGGACCATTGTTCAAAGAATTCTATTAAAGATAGCCTCAGTGATGAGTCTGGCTTTCTAAAATCAGGCATACCACTTCCTGGACCACCCGTTGTTTTTAGGGTAACGGTGATTCCAATTTGGGGGGCATCTGGGTTGGAGAAATGTTGTCTATGCCCTAGGACACAGGACTGCTTGACAGATTTTCCTCTTTCCCTCAAATGTACAGCTCAAGTTACTCAAAATTACTCAGCAAAACAAATTCCTCTCATATTTCTGTAATCCCAAGACCCAGGAAAGGTGCTGGGCTGGCAGCTGGGGCGTTCAGAGTTCCAATTCACTACAAGATGAAACCAGAAACAGACTATCTCGCTCTTCCTAAGGAATCTTTGTGAACAGAGCTTGGTCCCTGAGAAAATGAGTCTTCAGAATGGTAGTATTTGATATTTCTCAGGATCAGAAACCACCTTGAGGTAACGATAAAGCCATAAACAATTCCACAGAAAATTCACATATGCGCATGTGTTTTTAACACAAAGTTTGAAGCCTAGTCTCCAAAAGCTCTGTAAACACCCTAAAATTATCCGTGGACCACAAACTCAGAACTCTCATTCCGAAAAGCAGGGCTTGAAATGGGGACAGCCAAGAATGCAAATGTGTTTTTTTTTCACCAACCACCATCATGGATCTACTTTAAATAACTCTGCCACACACCAGTCTCACCTCTAACTCTTCCACTGGTTCATTTGCAAACTTTGAAACATGCAATATCAAAGAAGCAGACAACTAGAAGGGGAAGTTTGAGAAAAGGGGAGCAGAAAGGCCATTGAGCAGAATCTCAAATTTCTAAATTTCCAATATTCTGGCCAATCGTACATCCCTAAGATGCTGTTCCATTGACCTCACAAGCCAGTCGTTATCAAAATGAAGTCAACCTGGGAAGGTTACCTTAAAATGCAGATTTCTACCGTGTTTCCCCGAAAGCAAGACCTGGCCGGACAATCAGCTCTAAATGCGTCTTTTGGAGCAAAAATTAATGTAAGACCCAGTATTATATTATATTATATTATATTATATTATATTATATTATATTATATTATATTATAAGACCCGGTCTTATAGTAAAATAAGACCGGCTCTGAGATTAATTTTTGCTCCAAATGACACATTAGAGCTGATTGTCCAGCTAGGTCTTATTTTCGGGGAAACATGGAAGCTTTTGTTTCAAAAGGATTCTTTGGTTTTTATTAAACACCAGGTAACTGTGAAGTTGGTGGTCACTTAAGCCACAATTTTGATGGTTTTTCATCGTTTCTCAATGTCTAAGAAACCTTAATATTTTGGGATCTAAACTACATATTCCTCTTGAATCCTGAAGGGGCAAACACCCCTTGTCTGATGACAGGTACCAGATGTGCCACTATGTCTTCCTCACCTGCATCCCTTTTACAGGGAACTTTCAGGGAAGGGATATAGTGAGAGGTTTCCAGGGGACTCGGTGCCTGAGAATTGCCAAACTACTGATTATCAACTGATTGTTAGTCTTCATTTGACCTGCAAAGTCCCTTTTGTCATGCAATAAACATATTCCTGGTGTGACACCAGGGGAGAAGGCCAGAGAGGCCAAAATCTTTCCTACAGCAACAGCCACGTCCTCGGCCATCCTTCGGGACCCCCCTTCTCCAGGACGTCTGCCTAGTGATTTCACCCCAACCCCACAATGATCCCAGACCCTTTCTGACTTTCTGTTACACATAGTTTAACTGTTTCGTGTCAACGCTGAGATAGAGATAATGCTCCCTCCCCTTGTTCTCTTACTAGTTCCTGTTTCTCGTTCTCTGTCACCTGCTGACTAGTTCTTTGAAAACAAGAATGTGCTTTAAATGACTCTTCATCCCACACAACATACAAGCAGGCATACACACAGATTTGGTACAGCAGCCCCTGTGGCTTTTGCCTGCAGCATTCTCTCCCCATTCTTTCCTTGTAACTGTTTCTCAGGTTCCCTTTAGAACACTACCTTCCTCCAGTCTGTGTCCATTGATTTCAGATAGGGCTAGCTGCACTCCCTGATTCCAGATGTGGGCACGTGGTCTAGGTTGAGCCAATCAGCACAACCCTTTCCCTGACACAACGGCTGGTACATGGCCCAAGCTGGGCCAATGAGATGCAGTCCCAGAACTTTTGCAAGTATAACCCAACGAAGCGAGTAGTCTTTTTCTGTAGGTTGCTGGGGCTAGCGAGCTTCACCAGCCATCTTGTCACCACAAGGGGGAGAGCAGCTCAAGAACAGAGTAGCACAGATACAAGCAGGACTGACAGATACAGAGACAGCGACTGAGGCGTAAAGACCTGGGTCCTGGTTTCAGCCGGGCCAGAAGCTAGCCCTACCTCCCAAACTTTTCAGTCATACACAGTATACAGCTTATAATTATAACATAGCATTTGAGCCAATTTAAGTGTATTTCTACCACTTGAACCAAAAGAGTCCAAATGTATTTAACGTGTAATAAATATTGACTGGTTGAGTTAACAGCCATTTTTAGATTTGGGGAACATTGGATATATTTGGGTTCGTAAAGCCCACAAAATACCTTTTTGCAGAAGAAGGTCAGTTGTTTAACCTCTGTCTTTGGCAAAGAAGACTGATATGGTTATAAAACTGTGGCCTTTGCCAATGGACAAGTGAATTTGGATCCCAGCTCTGCCACTTACAAATTGTGTGGCCTTGGGCAAGTTACTTAGAATCTTTAAGCAGTAAAAACTGTGCATTGTTATTGGAAGATCATTTTTATCTAGATGATGGATGGAAGGGTGGAGAGACAGAGGCAGGAAAGTATTATCAAGTTCAGGCAACAGTGGATGAGGGTTTAGACTTGGCTTTTACCTGGGGTGCACGCCAGAGAAGAGATGGCAAAAACTGTCAGCCTGAGTGGCAAAGTGAATGTGGGATGAGGGGAAAGAGAGGAGCCAAAGGTCCTGGAAACTAGTTCAATTATTTTTATTTTGAGACATTAAAATAAAGAAAGAAATACAGCCTGCCAGCCCGGTGGTGGGGGTGCCCTTAAATTCTAATTTATCTGTTGAGTTATTTTTCACAACACAGACAGTTTCTGAGGTAAACCTGTAGCTTTCTTCCTCCTGAAGGAATTAAGCGGCATCTCACCTCTAGGCAACAGAGGGAGTTCTTTCGAGCAGGTGATGCTTTCATCACTTCGATTTGAAGCTGTTTCCCAAAGTTTTAGAGGATTCCGACTGGTGGTATTTCAGGTGGTTTTAGGCGGATTACGGAGTGACTACCTATATACAGACACGACATTAAATAACTGAATCACATCGGGAGAAAGTTGTTCCCCTTCAGGCCTCTTGATTATTTTGTCAAGGAAAAAAAAAATCTCATATGGGGCCTAAAACATCTTTAACTCCTCTTGCTAGCACTTGTCAATCCCCTTGTTTAACAGGAAAAAGGTCTCAGGCTCAAAACCCTCAAGGGCCACAGTAGCTAGAATGAAGTAACGTTGTAGGGTCTTTATTGAATTTATTGTTACACACGTGCTGTCTGTGGATGGCAAGGGGAACTTATTTTCCACTTATCATAGCTACACATCTCGTCTTAAGATACATTTATTTTATAAAAGAAAATTGAGTGTGTTAAAAAGGAAACTAAAGAAATGTCGCACACAGCCATTCCTGTTATGAGGAAAGGGTTACAAAAGATGGCTGTCTTGGGCCAGGGGTTCTAAAGCATCATTCATCAGCAGTGGAATTTCTGGCACTAGGACAGATGTCTTCCGAGACAGTATAGCACTCAGTGCATCGTTAAAAAGTATACCAGGCAGCTAACTACAAGCTGACAGTGAGTAAACGTGCCTATCCTTGGAAAGGTACCAGACCAGAAGCACTGCACCCTTGTCTTGTCCTGGGAAGAAATTTCTCAGCATCTGCAGGGTGTCTGCTCAGAGCCAGTGCTGAGAACGCCCGCGCTGTGCGTGCTGCATCCTTGCAAGCTCCTGGGAGCCCAGCGCGATCTCCTAAACAACTCCTTATTCTAAACAATCCGGAGTTTGGTTCACTTCTTATGAGTAAACACTCTCAGCTGTGATGTCTGGAAAGGCGTGCTCCTGCTCCCAGATGCGCTCGGCTCTGCTGGTCTAGGCTGAGCGTGGGATGGATACACCAGCCCTCCCCCGACGCCCCGCCATGCTCCTGCGGAGCGTTCTTTCACACGTGCCGCAGGAAAATCTTTGCGACGTGCATATCAAACCATCTGGCATAGGGGTGTTTAATTTCGTGAGCGATCGTGTGTTTACTGAGGAGTTGACTTTTTAAGGGGAAAAAGACACTCTGGCTGACCAGGAGAGCCCAACACTACTAAACGTCTCCCCCTAGTGGGCCTTTCCCTGAGGCTTGTAAATCATTCGGAGCTGGAAGCACAAAGACCATCCTGGCCTGTAGCTTTTGAATTTCATAGTCAAAAAATGGCCTTAAAAAACAACAACAACAACAACAACAACAATAACAGAAAGTTGCCAAGCACATACAGTCCTTGCCTTGTTTATCTCTTTTTTTTCCCCCAACTAAGATAGTTAGAAAATACTCATATGACATCATTTGAAACTCAACCAAGATGTCCTTCAAAGGGTGAATAGATAAATACATACACTGTGGTCCCTCCAGACAACGGAATATTATTCAGCTATAAAGAAATGAGCTATCAAGCCGCGAAAAGACATGGAAGAAACTTAAATGCATATTACATAGTGAAAGAAGTCAATCTGAGAGGCTTCCTGCTTTGTGATTCCAACCATATGATATTCTGGAGACAAAACTGTGGCGACAGTAGCAAATCATTGGTTGCCAAGGGCAAGGGGAAGGGATGAATACACAGAGGATAGAGGATCTTTCATGCAGTGACAATACTCTGTACGATGCTATAATGATGGATGCATACCATTATACATGTGTCCAAATCCATGGAATGTACACGACCAAGAGTGAACCCGAGAGTAAACTATGGACTTTGGGTGATAACGATGGGTCCATGCGGGGTCATCTATTGTAACACAGGTACCAGTCTGGTGGGCAGTGCTGATATGGGGGAGACTGTAAATAGGGGGTGGGGGGAAATGGGAAATCTCTGCACTTTCTGCTCCAATTTGCTGTGAACTTAAAACTGCTCTAAAACGTAAGCTATTTTTAAGGATAAAAATTAAAATATACACATATATAAGTGAATAAATAAGTCAAATATTGGGGGAATCCTGTTCTGGACCTGTTGATGATTCATTCAAAAGATGCAGACCGTTTCTGCTCCATGTGTGGTCTGGGACCAACAGCATCAGTCCTGCCTGGGGTCTTTTTAGAAATTCAGAGTGCCAGGCCCCACCGAGGAACTGCTGGATCAGCATCTGCATTTTAACGAGATCTTTGAGTGATTTATATTAAAGTGTAAGATGTATTGATGTAGAATGCGTGGTCCCTGCCTTCAAGTGGCTTTCAGCATATTAAACATTGGGGTGGAGGAGGGGTGTCTTTGGTATAGTTTGTGATGCAAAGAAAGGCAGCAATGTGGTGAACAATAATGAACGTCACTCTTTTGATTTCACTGCGTAGTTCCTTTACCCACAAGTCTTTCCCACCTTAGATGTCATTACCTCTTCTTCATGTGTATAGTTCGTGCTAAATGTTATTCAGTAAATATCACTGAGACTTTCCCATGTGCCAGGTACAGAGCTAGGCAAAAGGCATAAACCCTTCTCTTAAGACGCATGCAGAAACGTTAACAGGAAATGATGGTTGTATCTGTCTCTCCTATTAGATTACATATTATAATAGGAGCAAGCACAGGGCTCTTCTTGAAGGGGGCAGTGAACTCCATTTGTTCAGCCCCCACCAGGTACCACGCACTGTTTGTTATCGCATTTACTCCTCACAGCGATGTCACAAGATGAGAAGTATTTTCCTCATTTAGCTGTTGGAGAAACTGAGTCCCTCAGTAGTTCAGCAATTTGCCTAAGGTCTCACAGCTCAAAGCAGCCAGTTACCACAGATAGTTGGTCCCCTCCCCGTCTGGTCACCTCTTGTCTGCTATGTTTGTGTTGTGCGATTGATTCTGTGTCACACAGCTGTGAATGCCCTTTAGGTCATAAGCCCCCTGGGGAATTTGAAGAATTTTTGAGGAAGGAATCTCATTTTCCATGAGGTGGTCAGGGAGGTCGCTGGACTAATTACAGCTAGTCCCTAAGGGGCTGGCAACCACCATCTGATAGCTGAATTCTGTTATAAACGAAACCTCCTAATCCTGAGATGGAAATGGCTTTCTTCTTACACTTGCGGATTCTGCATGTATCATTGGCTCCTGGAGCACTGTACTGAGGACTCATAGAGAGCATGCAGAAGGGGGGAAAGTGATTTTTTAAAAATGCAAGTCCAATCACAGCGCTCCTTTGCTTAAAACTTAACACTCCTTTGCTTCAATAACTTCCCAATGCTCTTAGGCTGCAGTAGGATTTGGGGTTCTTAGTCCTCGCGTGGCCTGGATCCTACCGAGGTACTCTGTTAGCCTTAGCTCATCCACTCTTTTTCTCTGAACTCTGCGTTCTTCGGTTTGCTCTTAAATCCCGTGATCCCTCATGTCACAGGACATTTGCACAGGATCTTTCCTCTTGACCTCTTTCATCTGAAAACCTCCTCAGTGTCCTTCAGCCTTCAGTTGAAATGCTTCTTCCTCCAGGAATGTGTCCTGATCTTCCCGGTCAGGTGCTGGGCTTCTCACCATGCTATACACCATGCCTTTGAAATACTTATCACATTTGTAACAGAACTATTCTTTAATAGCCACTGCCCTCTGTAGACCTGCAATGTCCAGTATTGTAACCACTTGTCCCTTGTGGCTATTGAGCACTTGAAATGGTGGCAAGTGTTATGGAGGAATTGGATTTTACATTGTATTTCATTTGAATTAGTTTCAATTCAAAAACTGACACTTGATTGACTTCATGGAAATTACAAAAGCTTAGAATGACTTAAGTACGTGAATCTACTTTTGAATTGTATATTTTGTGAACTGTAAGTACAGATCAAGTATTTTCGGAAATTTCGCATCTGAATTGAGATGTGCTGTATGTGTTAAAACCACACTAGACTTTGAAGACTCAGTATGAAAAAATAATGTACAATATCTTATTAATAATTTTATATTGAGTATATGTTGAAATGAGAATAGTTTAGAGATAATAGGAACAAAATATATTAACGATAGGTTTATGAAATTGATACGCTTATGAGGTTAATGTCACCTGTTTCTTTTTTACTTTCTAATGTGATTCCTAGAAAATCTAAATTCTGGCTCACATTATATATCTATCGGACTGTGCTGTTCTAGAACGTAAGGAAGGCCTTTGAAACTAGAACCATATATCTATTTAACTATTTTATGCTCAGTATTTAACATAGTATCTGGCTAATAATAAGTGTGGAATAAATATTTGTTTGGGATTTGAATAAATGAATGTTTATCCATGCCTGTCAAGGTTATGAGAGAGGATGGCACATTGTCCTATATTTTCTAACTCTATGCTAATTTTTTCTTTGCCTAGCATAAGGCCTTGAAAATAATAATAATAATTACAACTGTCCTTTTCAGTCACTTTCTGTGTGCTAAGCACCTTTAATCTATCTGAGATTTGTTGTAAATTTCAGAGATAATGTATGTAAAGTAACTTGTCCCAAGTCACTTTATTAACAGACAGCATTCACTAAATGCTTGCGTATGAATAATTGAATGAATGAATAAACAAACTTACAAAGCCCAACAAGAGCCAGGATACATTTTTTTCTAGGTCTCTGTTGCCTTGAACTTAAGAGATATGAATTCAGTTTTATCTGATCCAAGACTGCTTGCTCCAGCTTAGAAAGGCTCATAAAGAGATTTTTAAATATAAAATCCTGGAGTAGAAACAAGAAAAATATTCTGTTGACAAGAAAGTAGATTACTCAGGTTACAATAATAAATTAAATTTTGAAACGCTGAAGACACACTTGCCCTCCGGAGCTTGAGAGAAGGTCCAGGCCACGGCTCCTGCTCATCTGTAATTTGGCCAACGATCCTCCGAAAGCACCGCAAAACCAGATTAATTAGAAATAGAGGAACCTCTATGTTCTTGGGCCACACGGCATTTCAGGCCAATTATCCAACCTTCCAAGCTCACGGAAACACACTATGTATTTGGCCACAAGCTTTGCTCTCAACTTTTAAACCCATGTGTATATTTTAATGGCAATTTAATCCATATGGTTCAGATTATTTGCATTAGATTCATCAGAAGCAATTTTCGAAAGACGCTACAAACTAATAACTTCCTCAGTGCGCTGTGCTAGACTTCTCCAGGGGTTCCCCCAACAGTCTGCTGGGTGGGAGTTGTATTAACTAAAGGCAGCAGGGAGATTAAGAAGCGGGACCCTGGAGCCAGAGTGCCTAGGGTCAAGCCCTGTCTCACTACTTAGGATGAGTTTGACTTCGGATTTACTTTCCTTGTCTGTAAAATGGGTAAAAAAAAAAAAAAAGAATAACCCTCATGAGGTTATTGTAAAGATTAGCCTAGTTCATGTAAAGAGCTGACAGGTATTTTACCGTGTGCCACGTACTCTTCTAACCATCAGCTATTACTATTACTACGTGTAAGCTGCAAGTGACAGAAAAATAACAATAGAATGGCTTGAATGTGATAGATTTTTTTTTTCTCTTTCACACAAACACAGGCAGTCCAGGGCTGATATCATGGCCCTTATCTCACCGAGAACCCGATTCTTTCTACCTATTGCCCCCCTAATCTCAGCACACGGTTCTCACCTTCTGATACAAGGTGGCGACCCCAGTACTTGTCCACATCCCTGACAGAAGGAAGGAGGAAAGAGGAGAAAATTACACCTTCCCTTTAGGAACGCTTGCTATAGCTGTGCATGCCACTTCCGCTTATGTCCCACTGAAGAGGGCTTAGTCTCATGGTCATGTGGAGTCTTATAGGAGACTGAGAAACG
Source organism: Rhinolophus sinicus (assembly GCF_057876585.1). Classification (NCBI taxonomy): domain Eukaryota; kingdom Metazoa; phylum Chordata; class Mammalia; order Chiroptera; family Rhinolophidae; genus Rhinolophus; species Rhinolophus sinicus. The sequence goes on along the minus strand of NC_142508.1, from coordinate 58,289,383 downwards.
TGGCTTTTTATTCTATTATTATTTAGTTTATTATTGTTACTGTAAAAAAAATGGAGGAACAGATATCAGGGGACAATTAGCTGTCTCTGTCACAGGTTCAGAGTGGAAAATCAAAACGCCATCTGGATCTAGGGTGCATACCAAATGGAGATCTTTGGATAATGGAGTGTGGTTTGAGAAGATTGCATCTTTAACTCAGCACTCGGCCATCTCCACATTTTGTTTGCTTATCAATCCCATAAATAAATGCTGCATAAAACACTAAATAAATGTTTATTCTAATTACTGTACAAAAGTGACCGCAAATCTCTTCTCTCCACTCTCACCAGAATTATATCCATAGAAGGTTTCAGATGCTTGTGGATTTAGAAAGGAAGGGAAGATCTGGCAACTTATAACGTTGTTTCAATTTTTTTTTTTAAAAGGCTCCTCGAACACCAAAATGCAGTCACACTCCAGAGCCACTTTCTAGCCCTTTCACCTCCATCACAACTAAAAAAGTGATGACACTGCAGTAAATGCTCCTCCAGAAACTAACTGCCAATACTCGTGTTAGACAAGACACCTTTCCATCCCGTCTGAGCCTTTACACATAAAAGATGTTGACAACACATACATAGATAATAGGAAACATATTTTTGGCCAGTGAGTTAGATTTTTTGGTCAGACTTGAAGACTGTAGCAGATATTTTGGAAGCTTCCCCAGCATCCTACCCCACTCTCTCCTTCTGAACAGAATTGTATTTCCCAGCCTTGTGGTTCGGTTTGAGATTGGCGGAAGTCAATCAATGTATCCAACCCTGTCCACCATAATTATTTCGGAGTTGGGCATGTGATTGAATAAGATGTGAAGGACGATGTGGGGGCCTTAGCGAAAGAAGCCTCCATTGGTGTTAGCCATTCTCTTGGGATTGCAACAAATATTCAGTTTTAGAATATAGGCACCAGATTAACAGCCTATATTCCATATAAACTAGAGTGGCAAGATGACAAGAAATTGGTCCACAGTGACGTTGCTGAGTCAGTAGAGTGAACCTTACCTAAAGCCTACCATACCTTTGGACTTTGGAATTCACAACCCAGTAAATTCTCCTTATGATTTAAGCCGCCTGAGCTTGGGGTTTCTGTTACAATGTATTCTAACTGACACTGAGTCAGTCAATGAAAACCCGGAAATCTTTAACACGAGACAAATTAACCGTGAAGCCATAACCAATCATCCATCATATCAGCCATACCAGGATTGAAATGCTGCACTCCCGTTTTATTACTTGTGTGAGAACAGACAAGTTCTTTGAAGAAAACATGAGACTCAGTTGCTTAATCAGGAAATGGGAGATAACTATATTGACCTCACAGGACTCTTGTGTGTACAATGCCACACAAGACAAATGAAATTGCCCAAGACTAAGCCTGCTTCCCAGAGAGAGAAATCAATAAAGTCACAGATAAAGGGAAAAATAAGACTTACGCTTAGTGAGAAATAAATTATGTATGAAGAGCCTCGCTAAGCTACATACAAGGAGGAAAATAGATGGAGCCTGGAGGGACAGCTGTGGACCTCGGACATCACAAGGCATCACAAGCATGGCAGAGATACAAGACCTTCCCCAAGAAAAATGTGCGATAGTTAAAAAGGAAAACTTTATGGTATAGTCCTGTTGGTTTTGACAACTGCATGTAGTTGTGTAACCATCATGACACTCAAGGTATGAATCAGTTCCCTCATCTCCCCAAATTCCCTTTGAAATTGACTCCTTCCTCCATCCCTAACTCCCACCCCAAAACATCAACAAACCACTGATCTGCTTTCTATCCCTATAGTTGAACCTTTTCCAGAATGTCATGCAAATGAAATGCATTATGTAGTCTTTTGAGTGTGATTCCTTTCACTTAGTATAGTGCATTTGAAATTCCCCTGTGTTGGGGTATAAATCAGTACTCTGCTTTTCTTGCTACCCATGAACATCGGATTAAAGCCTACCTTCCCACCTAAGCATATACACCCCCTGAGATGATAACTGTGGGCACAGAGACTGGTTTCCGGTGATCACTTTCATGCCTCCAAATTTTTATACACTCGGAACTGTTGAAGGGGAAGAGGCATGTTAGCGTGTGCTAGGGACTGAATTGTGTCCCCCTCAAAGTCCGTGCTTTGAAGCCATAACCCTCAATGGGACTATATTTGAAGATAGGGTCTTTAGGTGGTAATTAAGGTTAAATGAGGTCATTAGAGCCCTCATCTGATAGGATTTGTGTCCTTAGGAGAAGAGGAAGAGAGACCCAAGATTCATTCTCTCTCTCTCTCTCTCTCTCTCTCTCTCTCTCTCTCTCTCTCCCTTTCTTCCTCCCTCCCTCCCTCTCTCACTGTCATGTAAGGTGACAAGAAAGAAGGTGGCCCTCTGCAAGCCAGGAAGCAAGTCCTCACCAGAAACCAACGCTGCCAGACCTTGATCTGGGACTCTAGCCTCCAAAAACTGTGAGAAGATACATTTCTGTTGTGTAAGCCACCCAGTCTGTGGTTCTTTATTATGGCAGCCCCAGCAGACTAATACAGAGTGACTCAGAAGAAAGACCTGGAGCTGGTAATCAGTGAGATGGGTTTGGTTCTAAACATCTGTTTCCTTTTTTGGGAGATGAGGCTGAAAATAACCTTTTATGCAGGCTTATTATGAAGACTGAACTACATGGAAGTTGTTTAGTGCAGTTCTTGCACCTGGAAATATTTGATATATGGCACTTATTTTCCATGTCTTCTTGTATCTACCCCTAATATGAACCTTTACACATATAGGGATGCTCAGGAAATATTTGTAAAAAATCATTGAAATGTAATTGGACATGCTAAGGGACCTCCCTGCATTGTCATTTTCTGATTTGTATAATCAAGTAATTGATGCAAAAGGATGTTTCTGACATCTGACATCATCTATTTTCTGTTTACCACAAACTAAACAGGATTTACTTGTATAGGAGTCATTTCCATATAAGCCAATTTCAGTCATCATTACCACAATTAGATATTTACATGTTAAACTATTTACCAGTAATCATGAAAAGAAGGCATGTGCACGTCTTTGAAACATAAAGTCTCTACAACACGATGGAAAATTTGCAGGGTGGGGGGAGGCGGGAATGGATAAGAAGTGCTTTCTTTTACAACTGAAATAATGATTGGTTCTTCTCAAGGTCCTAATGGGAGATGAAAGGTAAAGAGGGATGGATAGAAGGTGTAGACTCTTGGACGTCACAGCTCCCTTGGGGAGTGAAGCGGGGATAGAGGCTGTGTTGACTATCCATTAACACCCACACTGGTGTGCCGGAGCCAACTCAGTCCAGCTTTTGAGAGCCAATTGTGGACTTCCCCCCACCCCAACTTCACATTCAGTGATATCATGTTGGTGGCTTGAAATTGGCCATGGTGGGAGTGTCTACACCACAGAAATCGGCAAATGCTATAAAGCAGGGTTTCCCTTACCCTTTGGAAAACCAGCTGTTACACATTTACCAGCACACCTCTGGGTCCCACGGGAAGAGAAGGGAGCAACTAAAACTGCCTTTAGAACACTCTAAGAAGAAGGAAAGATGGATAGTAGGGGTCTGGGATGAATGGACCAAGAGAAAGATTCAAGGCAGCTAAGGACGCCCAGAATGTGTAGTCTGGATGCAAGACATTTCTTTATCTTTCACCATTTTTGAAAATTGGGTGGATATTCGCGACTTAGGTTCTGAGAATTAAACCACGTATTGAGAAAATCATTCTCACAGATGCTGACTGAACCTTGTAAAACCTAATAAAAGTATTAAGAATGCATGCAACAATTTAGTCTTCAGGAGGTTCCACACAATATTCATTATTATGTAGTATATTTTGGAACCACCGAATGACCCACAACAGGAAATTCTGTTTAACTCTATTATAGTGGGTCCATATAAGTAGATACTGTGCAACCTTTAAATCTTCTTCTAAAACTTGATTTTTAATGTTATGGGAGAAGAGTCACAATAAAAAGTGAGAAGAGCAAGTTACAAAACAGAGTGATTTTAATGATCAGAGTTTTACGAAATATAAAGGCCTCAAAGTTTGCAGAGTAGCTAACTTTGAGGTGGGGTTAATTGTAATTGCTTTCCTTTCCCTCTTCTCCATGATGAGAATGCATTACTTTTGAGATAAGAAAAAAAGAAATACTATTTTTAAGTCATTCTCCAACTAGATAATCTGAGAAGTCAAAACCTAAAATTTGGTTTATCTGTATAAAGATAATACTAATTTAATTAATGAAATGCATAACCCTTATGCCTGACAGTTAGGCCACAGAGCAAGGATTATGAAACCATCAATTGTAGCTGAAACAACCATTAACTCTCCTCCTCCTGCCCCTTTTTCTTCTTCTGATAATAATAATATTTACTAAGCATTTTCCATGTGTCCACTATGGTGCCAAGTAAATTAAACACATTAACTCATTTATTCTTTCCCAAAAACCCTATGAAATAGTTACTATTTATATCCCCCATTCAACAGATGCAAAAACAGAAGCTTATAGTTATAAATAACTTGCCCAAATCCTCATAGCCAACAAGAGCCAGACTCGATATCAAGCCCTAGTTAATAAAAACACACTTTTTGTGTTGATAGCAAATAATCACATTAACTTTTGTTACTCACACTTTAAGGAAATGGTAGGTACAGCACTCACAATGTTAAGATCCTTTCACATTTTCAGTCCCATGGATTCCTTGGGCTGCAGTGATAAACATAGTCTAGCAGACTAAACAATTGCAATACAATGACCCATATTGTGGGTACTTATTCCAAACATAAAGGAACTTCTGACCTATAAACTAGCAACATGACTCAGAGGTAGTCAATAGAACTTTGGGGTGGTCAGGCAATAACTCATTATTGGGCACCTCATGTATACAAGGCACTGTTAGTAGATTCTGGGGATATAGCATTAGCAGATAAACACAGGTTCTGTCCTCACGGAGCTTGCAGCCTTACAAGAAAGACTGAGGAACCCAGTAAGCAAGAGGGATGCTACGATGAAGAATCACAGGGTTTATTGTGAAGCTGACATGACAATGGGCATACTCGTAGCTACATTTACTCACAGCTTAATCTTATCCTCTGACTATGTTTAGCAAAACCTTGTTATCCCTTCTTTATCTTTGCATCTGTTCTTCCAGGTATTTGTGAACTGATTTCTAAGTGTTCATATACTTACAAACTAGAAAAGACCAGGATTCCTGCCAAAACAAGTCTGAGCAATAGTCTAAGAGCTTGAGACCTAGTAAGAGAGTGGTAATTACGTGGCTGCAGTGGTGGCATTTCCAATTTTCCTGTTAGTGTTTGAAAGAAACACTACCATTCCCACTGCTCAGCCCCTGCTCCTTTAATAAAAGCACTGTGCTTCCCATCCTGGTACCAGATTTCCAGGAACCGCCCCTACGCATACACACCAAGGTACCCAAGGATTGCCTCTTCTGTCTGACTGATTCAGGCTCTTCCATTCGTGTCGATACATATGTCACCCAGCAGAGGGCAGGATTGCACAATGCACCCTAGCTCCTGTCCTGTTAGCAATAAACCTGAGAAAACGGCCCGATTTACAGCACCAGGGCAGATTAAAGCACAGAACAAATGACTGCCTGTGTGCTCAGAGATGACAGCATGAGGGACAGTCTGGGCTGGGAGTCAATAGGCATGGGCCCCACTGTCTATCTGGGAGTCACTTTACCGATGGGTCTGTTTTGTGTCAGTCTCAGCCTACTGCTAGATAACCAATGTCGCAGCTGACCAGCCCTTGTGGTTCTTGTTATAATTGCAAGATGCCTTCAGCAATAATCATCAGGAAACTTGGGGGGGGGGGGGGGGGAATAAAGGTATATTACTTACAAGTCCCAGAAATTATATGGCACACCTAGGATCACACTTCAAGGTGGCAAGAAGAGGGGGAGAAGGGGGAGACTGAGAAAAAGAGAAAGGGAGAGAGGGCAGGCCTGGGGTTCTGCTTTTATTAGGGTTGAGCATGGAGCCTAGTGCTTCTCTGGCTCACTCTTTATTGGTGAATTTAAAACATAAAAATGGGAATTAAAGCGTGGCAAGAGAAAAAATAAGCAGTCCAAATGGTCAGTCATTGAAATCACACAAGATCTCTAAAACACAGGAGGGGTGGGGCTGAATTGTAACCTACTCTTGAATGCTTCAAAGCTTAATAAATCAGGCACTTGCATTATAAAAAGAACAGCCAACAGTCAGGGCTCACACTACAGGGTTTCAATTTCCCTAGCTATACGGTGAAGGCATTATCCCGGATTTAATTTCTCCACAAAACTTCTGTAATACTAATACTCTTGCCCACCCTGAACTTACTCTCTTGAAGTTGTAATCTTGCTCACATGCAAATTGGAGCATGTGTCTCCCCAGTTTATAGTCTGGGGGTGGGAGTCAGAGCGTGAGCTCATTCAATCCTGAGGGCTCCAAGTCTCCTTCAAGTAGAACACAAAATCTTCCCCCTAAGTCAGTCAGAGGTCGGTGTTGGCTGCTGTCATAGAAGTAACAATAGGCTAATATTCACTGATGTCCCCTGCAATGTGCACATCACTTTACATGAATTAATTCATTTAATCCTCCCAAAACCACAGAGATGAACTGTCCTGGAGTGTGCTGCTGGGAAATCATGGAGCTGGGATTTGAGCTCCAGAAAAGGAGCTCACAGCTGCTCTGTTACTACCTCCAAGGATTTGGGGGATGGGAGAGGAGTTGATCAAAGACAACTACGGGTCTTTACTTGGATCAAAATTGTTCATTCATTCATTCACTCACATCCTATCTCAAAGGTATACCACGTGCCTACAGTGTCCCGGGAACTTCACTATGCACTAGAATCTTTAAATTTGTGATAATGGCATCCTGTCCAGTCACACGGTTTTCTACCACAAAACTCAGAAGCCTGGGGTAAAATAATTCAACACTGACCTAGAGTTCAGGTTTTGCTGGGTAGGCACAGTGAAAAGTGGGCTTTGGGGAAGTGAGAAAAAGTGCTAAGGAGACAGTGATTCAGAAAATCAACCATGAGGTCCAGCTAAAAACAGGAGTGACCCCTCCAGCTACAGCTAGTCAAAATTTCATGGATCTGCCCCCTGCCCGCAGCTTTTCCCCAGCACATTCCTCACTCTGTGTTGCTAAATGGGCCAGTTGCGTCAGACCAATGGCCAGGAGTCCCAGATTGCATCATAGCTCTGCCACTGACCGTCTATACAATCTGGAAAAACCATGACTGTCTCTGAGCTTGTTTCTCTCATCTATAAAATGAGGCACCCCTTATCTCAAGTCGTAGTAGAATAATGTTTATGAACCAAGTAGAAAGCACCTGGTATTATGCTTCAGGCTGAGGACATAGAGAACAACAATATCCCACCTCACAGAGTTCACATTCTAACACAGTCTAGATAGTTTTCATCTATAATTATAAAAGAGTGGTCCTATCTCTGATAGAAGGTTCTACAAGACACCACAACTGCTACTTCTAATAGCCTATGTTTTAGAGCACCTAATTTGAGCCAAATTCTATATGTGAATTGTTTTGTGGGAGGTAGAGACAAATTCTGTCTTTACCAGCAATTTATTTTTGCAAAGGTTCACTGTGGGAATTAAAATAATTTCGCAAGCCAACAACAGATAGGATAATATCTCTTAATACGCCAAATAAAGAAATAACATACTCCAAACAAATGACAGATGAATCTCGAATGTTCCAGGCAAGGGGAGATGAGAGGAATAGTCCCAAAGTTAACAGAGGTGTACCTTTTTACATGAAGCACTGGGGAGAGATGGAGCAAAAGTAAAAGCCTGTTGCTAGAGCTCGTTGCTAGGGAACAAAGACGCTGGTGTTGGCAGGCAGGATGACTGACTCCATTGGGTCACTGTGGGCTTTTCACCTTTGCTGACCAAAGAGTCACCCTGGCATGGCAGAAGCTAAATGCCCCAAAGGTCTTCGGAGAATTTTTAGGTTAGCAAACAGTCACTTCGTCCAAACTGAAACTGCCAAATAGTTCTCACAAACTCTCGGTACTGCATTTATAGTCTAAACGCCCCCTTGCCACAGTTGCTTTTCTATGTGTTCTTAGTATTGATAGGCTCCCAGTGGGGCCCTCAGCATCTGGCCTGCTGACTGGTTACCAATGACAACAGATGTAGAGTGATGATATCCTGGCATGACTTACTCTGTACTTTTATCAAAGCAATTGTTTTTCTTTGTCATAAATAAGTGGATTAAAACAGCTTCACTTAAGTCATAAACAATTGAATTTGAAATCATATTGAACTAATACACAACATGAATTATTCGTGTAATTCTTTATCACAACCTTCGAGAGCAGATACAATGATTATTTCCGTTTTACTGGTGGGAAAACTGAGAATGACAAAGATTCAGTTATTTACCAAAAGTCGCATTGATAGTAAGAGGTAGTAAGTAGAACCACAACTCAAATACAACTCTGTCCAAGACCAGTGCCTATTTGGACCTTCATGGAAACACAGAACTAGGCACCCCGCTCTCCTAGGAGATGAAAATTCAAGTCAACGATTTCAAGTGATGCCTGCCTTGATTCTTGGGAATGAGTTGTACTAATCTTATCAAGTCCTCTCCTAGAATTAAATTTCTCCACTGACCCTTCAGTCTTTATCCAGGAAAAGTTTGCTTAGCCCACAGAACTGAAATTCGAGGAAACTGGATTTCTTCACGTTTCCCATAACTTTTGGTCCAGAGCTCTTCAAAAGAGATGTGAAAAGATGTGAAATGTTAATTTGATACATAGTCAAAAAACAACAACACAGTCTTGTTTTGGCTAATTCATAGCTGTTGGTAGAGCAATGCCATTTTTTTCCAGGACCTGCCTTGGATATAGCACAATTATGGAAAAGGGCTATCGGCACTAATTCCTCAATCATAGACCCAAAAAGTCCCACAGAATCTGAAACGCTGACAAGAACTTCAGAGCCATTGGAAAACATCTGTAAATCACAGATCTTTACATTTTAACTAACATAGCAGAAAGTTTTAGCTTCAATGACTTACTAACTCCCACCTTTAAAGTCTTGTGTTCTTTTCTTTCCTACACCAAAAAATGAAACAGCTTTGACAGTTATGTTTCAGAGTATACAGCCAAGATGGCTGTCATAGCTGTTAAGGTTTAAAATGACATTTCAGATACCCTAAGTAACCTAAACAGAAACTTAATAGCCTATTGGTCATTGTTTTTTAAAGTTCTTTAAGAGGGTAATTTATATACCATAAAATTCATTTGTTTCAAGTGTACAGTTCAATACTTTTTGGTAAATTTTCAGAATTGTGTCACCATGACCCCAATTCAGTTTTAGGGCATTTCCTTCACTGCAAAGAGATCTTTCATGTCAGTTTGCAGTTACTCTTCATTCTCACTCCCAGACCCAGGAAATCCCTCAATCTCCTTCCGGTCTCTAAAGGTCTGCCTTTCCTGGACGTTGCACATGTATGGGATCATCCAAAATGTGTTTGCATTTGCCCTCTTTCACTTAGCATATGTTTTTGAGGTGCATCGATGTCATAGCATGTGACAGAACTCTGTCCCTTTTCCTTGCTGAACAGTGCTCCATTGTATAGATGTAGCTTGTGTCGTCTACTCATTGACCAGGCGATGGACCCTTGGGTTGTTTTCACTTTCCGGCCATTATAAATAACACTGCGGTGAACATCCACGTACAAGTCTGTGTGTGGACTGATGTTTACATTTCTCTCGGGAGATACTAGGAATGGAATTGCTGGGTCATAGAGTAAATCTAGGTTTAACTTCTCTTTTCACTTTGTTTCACTTTCCTTTTTCGTGTAACTTGTCAAGAAACTGCCAAACTGGTTTCCCAAGGGGCTATACCCTTTCACATTCCCACACGAGTCAATTTTAGTAAGACACATTCAGAGTAGCATGACTTTTTTGAGTTGTTGCATTAATGCCACAATGTGGGGAATTTCAACTATCTTTCATCCATTGGAGGCTTTCTGGTTTGAAGCTGCTTCAAACTTGGTTATTGCTCCATAGGTGGGGAGAAATTGAAAGGGGATTAGTAGGCCTCTTAGTAAAGAATCCAGTAATTCTCTATTTACATTGTCACACCCCCTCCCCACCCTTGCACACTTCCTTGTGATTTACAAGAGTTTTCTGGCTTCTCCTTCTGGCTTCCACACTATTATTCTCATGTACGCCACTGCCAACCCCAAGCCAGGGGCAGCGCCCTTTTTCACGGTTCCCATAATACCCCGTGCATGCCTTTTGTTACCATATAATTTTCCAGCCTCTCTCAATGAAATGTATCTTGCTTATACTTGTCTGCCCAGTATTCTGCATAAACTTTGCCTCACTGTATGTACTCAATAATATTCTATGGATCAACGAATGAATCAATGAGCACAGAACAAGCCTACCTGTTAAGTGTATCACCATGGTCTTAATCTCATATAACTGAAATGCGGTACAAATGCAGATAATGAGAGGCTTGAATCTCTGTCTACATAATTTCTGATTTTCTTCAATAATAACCAGGAGCTGAACCTAGCGTCAACTTAGTCCCAAGACTCTAAAGGAGGCTGTGAGCTCCACCAAAAGGCTGCCTGTTCCATCTCTCCTCAGTTGTGTGGCCTCAATCTAGTTATTTAATTTCATTAAGCATCAGTTTCTTTATCTAAAAGCATTGCTCTGAGGATTAAGTGAGATAATCCACATAAATCCCTTCGTTATTATTTTACTGTGTCACCATTCAAACATTTCCGGAGCATTTCCTAAAATCACTATGCGTATGAGTCTGGAGGTTGATGTATCTTGCTTATAAATGCAACATTCCCTGCTGCAGGCCATCCTAAAAACTAATGCTGCATGTCACGCCCCCAGAGAGATTTGGTTTGTATCCATACAACAATCTCAGGCCATCAACCAACCTCAAAATTATAGTCACCTATTGAGAGACTATGTAAAATACAAGATTCTAAATCCAAAGATAATGAACGACAATGACTATGTGTATTGTGCAGAGGCACGCACGCGCCTGCGTGCACGCGCGCGCGCACACACACACACACACACACACACACACCTCCACTTTGTTCCTATCTAGCAGATCCCTTGAATTTCAGAATTTGCATCCAGGAAGATTCTTCTCTGAGGAAGATTGGTGTTAGCACAACACCCATTATCAAGAGCTATGGCTTGTTGCCAGTGGTTTGACTGAACACTCCCCACCTCTTCAGTCTCTCCCAGGAGATACAACAAACGCCACCAGAAAGCTCTTTGGAATCCTCAGATGGAGAGAACAAACTATTTGCTGTGCAAATATTTTCACCACAGATTATCCAATTTGGAAACGAAGGGGTTGCTAGGCTGCAATACAACACTGGTGTTGCATGTGCCAGCGTCGTCCCTCATGCAGCGCTGTGAAACTACAGAGCTATGAGGTGTGCACAGGTGTGTGTATGAACACACGTACATTTATGTGGAACTGCCGTCATTGGGGGCAAACTCTGCTTAGAATCCTCACCTACCACTTGCTCGTCTGGCTCAAAGCATTTAGTTTCTCTGAGCCTCGGTTTCCTCATATGGAAATGGCGATCAGATACTTTGCTGAGTCATTATAATTACATACAGTAAATGTAAAGTTGTCTAGCAAAGTATATGGCAAACTATAGTCACTCAGAAGTAATAGGTATTATTATTCTATAATGTACCTATGAATATTCTTATACATATACAAATACACCACTGTGCCAAACCAATTATTCAACAATATATTCATGAATATGTATCCTGTGACATAAACCTCCCAAACACAGAGACAAGAAAATAAAGGTAAGTGCTTTTCCAGGCTCCCTTCTCCATTTTAATGTGCATTGTTTCTTTTACATTGGTCTTCCTATTTGCACTGACTGGTTGCCACTGGGCTGATTGATTGATTGATTGATTGATTGATGGATGGATGGATGGATGGATTTATTTTTGACAAGTATATTCTGATTACTTGTAATGGACGATGATGTCACTGAGTCAGTGAAGAAAATGAGCTTGTTGAGAACAGAAGGCCCCCTGACCAGCTGGTGCCTGGATACCCCAGGAGATCAAGCAATGGAGAGAAAGATGGCCGGACAGTGGCAGCAGCTGAAGAGGTGGGGAGTGTTCAGTCAAACCACTGGCAACAGCCTCAAGTGTCTGAGACAAGACCATGGCCCGCAGACTCCAGGAAGGAGAGCTTGCACTGAACACACACCCTCAGAAAACTGGTAGCCCCTCAACTGAAGCCACTTCCTCCCAAGACCACTAAACCCCAAAACACACTTCTCAAAAGAGGAAAGAACGTTGCCAAAAGTGATTTGGAGTGCTTTTTCGTTTCAGAGAAGAATAAATACTTGTTTGTCGATGAAAATATATGTAGTGTGGCATCATGACTAGTAAAACCCTGATGTGATTTATTACGCTGCATTTTCCTAATTGCCCATAAAATGAATTCTACAATACTGTACCAAGACTCACAGTCACAAAGTGCACTCAACAGATGTCAGTTGTCCTCCACTTAAGCAACTTTGAAACAACCAAAAATAAATTAAGATTATTGAATATTGATGTGGGAAGCTGAGCTATTAAATATTTAATGCCCTGAACATCATGATGTAGTTGATTTCGTTTCCTTGTTAGTTGCAGCTTTATCATTTTGCATCAGTGGTCCTGCAAATGCGTTCATTTTCCTGCAAGGCTCATTGGGTGTTGCTATGGAGACCAGAGCTGCTCTGACATATTCCCCCAGGCCCTGTTTGCTGGCTTTTTCAGTAAACACTTAATTATGCATTGCATTCGGCAATCAGTGTGGTTGGAGGAGAGTTTGCTTAGCTGATTTCAGGCTAACGATGAGTTTCCCCTCATACTCGTAAGCAGATGTCTTCATAAGTCTGTTGTGCGTGGTTTTAAAAAATAGGGCAAAATCAAGAAACCGCCAAGAGAAAAGCAAACAGATAAGAAGGCAAGGATTCGGTCTCATTACTTCTGATATGTATAAAAGCTTATCAAAGTCTAATCAAGAACCTTAACTCTATACTAACAACTATCATAGTTGGGGGAGGAGAATGGATTCTTCTACATCATATAACCTAAGCAGGCAAATCAAACAAAAATAAATATTTTTGAGGACTATTCTGTCTAGGAAGATGGTATTAACAAAATATAACATCTTTCTTTAGGTCAGGGATTTTCAATGCGGGACTTGATTCTGGGGTCTGATTTATCCACTCTGTCCATAAGTGTAAGCAGAACACTGTTTCGGGGTGTATATGAGCACCTTTCTGGAAAGAGGGCCCATCACTTCTATCAGAAAATCATCAGACAAAACAAGATCAAGGACCCCTGATTCTAGTAAAAAGTAAATACCTCGTGTCCTCCTGAAAGCGTGTTAACTCTTTCCTATTACTGTGTGATCACAAAAATGCAGGCGCGAGTTTGTTTGTTTGTTTGTTTGTTTTACATCAAGGACCTCATCTGGCATCTGTTCTTCATCCAAGTCTGAATTTCTATAGAGATGTGCCTGGGTGCTCTAGAATTCTTCCTCCTCTGAAGCAGCAAGTGCTGGGTTAGAAGCCCCAAGTAAAGAAGCAGCTGATCTGACCCACGCCCAGCATTCTAAGTTACAACAAAAGTTGTGCCCCCGGTGAACCCCTCAGTTTTACTAAAATGATTTCATTCGATGAAGTAACTATTTGACAGACTCCTGTAGGACTCAGATTTCTGCTTGAGTCCTTTTTTACCAGGTGAAGTAGGAGTGTTTCTCTGTGAGTCCCCAAATGATGTAAACCATGTTGGATCTGCCGGCAGTTTCTGGGTGTGGGCGGGGACTGTGTCTCCTGAAGCCAAAGAATGGACACACGGACCAGGGACAGGCAAAGAGTTGTAAAGGAAGATGGTTTATTAGAGGCAGGAGAAGAGGCTGCAGCTCCCGAGTGGGAGGGGGTCCCGAATGGGGGTGCCCAGCGACTAAGGCAAAAGCTCTTACTTTTATGCCTTCCCTTTCCTGTTTGGGGAAGGGAACCTTCTAATTGAATTCATCTATTAGGTTTGTCCTGTTTGCTCATCCTGAAGGGATTAACGAACCCACCCATTCCTATCTATCAGATCTGCTCCTTTGTCCGGCCAGAAAGAATTTGAGATTATCTATTAACCTCAAGGTCCCTGTCCTGGAGTGAAGGAGGTATTCCTGGACCTGGAGTTTCAGGATGCGGCTGTTTTTTGTTTACTCCACCAGGGCCCCCCGTCTACCTAACAATCATACTAACCAACTTGTCTCACAGGCACTTCCTTATACACGTTCTCTGTTTTATGTCCTCCTGGTGATTTCAATGTAGTTATTGACCCTGAAACTGGAAAACAGAGGCAGGGGTTTAGAGTCAGACAAAATTCCAACAGAATGACTGAAGGAAATTTAGGGATGAAAAGGCAGGCTGGGAACTGCAGAAAGGAAGTTTGCAACAACTGACCGTCACTAAATGTCAACAACGTGAATGGGGGCATTTGTACGGCTACGTACGGTGTATAAAAAACACCATCCCCAAAACTTGGGGGCTTACAGTCATCTCTTTCTTATTATCTCTTATGGTTCCATGGGGTACAGAGGGGGCAGGTCGTCTCTATGCCACAGCGTCTGGCATTTCCACCAGTTTGACACAATGGCTGAGGGCTGGCCCATTGGACCACCCGGCATCTTGCTCTGTGCAGACTCTCCACGTGCTGGTTCCTGTGGTCTTCCCAGTATGACAAGCTCAGCGCAGTCACACTTCTTACATGTTGCCTCAGGACTCCAGATCAAATTTTCAAAAATAACCAGGGCAAAGGCTGCAAGACTCCTTAGGACCTGGATTCATCAGTTCCAGAACATCACTCCATTTGTCAAGAAGACACTAGAACCAGCCCCGATTGAAGGACGGGGGAAATGGTTCCACCTTTCAATAGAAGAAGTAGCAAAGACTGTGTAGCTATGTTCAGCAGCTCAAAAGTCAGGGCAGATATAGTACGTAACACTGCCAAGTAACTGTCCTAACTCTAGCCATTATCTCAATTACCTCTACAAAGCAGCCCTGTTGTCCCATTTTACAGATGTGAAAACTGAGGTTCAGAGAGATTATGTAACTTGTCCAGGGGGTGGCAGAGCAGGGATTCAATCCAGGATTGTCTGCAAATTCTGTGCCATTCATTACTCCCCGTCCTGGTTCTACCATGCTTTGAATCAAGTTACGATCACTACCACCGCCATTGGTTTCTTCTCCCTTCCTCCTAACACACTATTTGGATCTTTCATAAAATATAGTATAATTACTCATCATTCTCTTTGGCATATAGGCACCTCTCCGAAGAGATTGTACAATCACAAAATGGGAGAGCTCTGGGTTCTGAGATAGGGGAAAGAAAGGGATCTGCATGGCCAGCATCTTGCCTAGGATTATGCAAATGATTTGAGGAGAGAGAACTGGGCTGAGGGGTTGGGCAGCTCCTGGCTCTGTCTTCTGTTCTGTAGTTTGGGGCATGTATAAGCCTCTGAAAAAAATGTGTGGTGAAACTAGTGAATGTTGGGGATATTCCCTTCCTCTGCATCTTGTCTAGAGCAGAAACTTGTCTAAGGGAAAATAATTTGCTCTTTAATTAGAGTACTTGAAGTGCATTTCTTTCACTTGCTTTGAGATTTCCGTCAAGTTTTTTTCATCTCCTTCTAATCTAATAGAGTCTAAATCCATTTTCAGCTAATTACAGGAAATGCTTCTAATGGGTAAATTAAGTCTGCTACTGCGCCAGTAGGCTCACCAACTGATACCTTTTCCCCCATTCCCCAAGCTTCACTTTTCCTTCTTGTTAAAGGGCTTGTCGCTCCCAAATCACCCAGCCTCGTTAGAAGCTTCCAGTGGTCAATCTGCCCTCAGGAAGGAAGGAGTGTGCTCCAATTCTAGGTCCAAGAGCCCTAAATTGACCAACTGCAAAATGCAAAATTTCATTGTAGAGCCGTGAAAGGTTCCTTCTGGCTTTAGGAAAACAAAAGATGGCTTGCTACTTGCCTGGAGGTTACAAAGCCTGCCAGAAGCAAAGTGGTGGGAGTTGAATTACTCCCAAAATGCTGTGAAAATGTGAAAACGCCTGTCTCATCCACAGTGCTACTTCCTTTCAGAAAGGAGCTGAAGGAAACTTAGGGTCACACAGCCCTCGGTGCTTGTGCTAATGAAGGGAATAGTGAAGCCCAAAGTGACAGGGAAAATAAAAACTTGGCTGAGATTATGCTTAGCAGTAAATCCAGCTGCAGATATAAAAAGCAGTGCTTTGTATTCCAGCTACTGGCTGTTAAATAGGATTCTCCATCATATGGGTCATGAGGTTGAAAAGAAAAAGGAAATACACACACACACACAAGTATAGATCCTTTCATATTTCTCAGGCACCCAACTCTTTTGCTCAAAACCAAATATGGCGGTCATCTATTCTCATTAATCCTTAAAAGAGTTCAGATTTTGTCTGTAAAATAAATCAAACGAAGCATAGAGTAGCCGTCTCCCTGGATGTATCGGATACCTCACTGAGTCCATCTACAACTCACTCCTCTCAATTCTAGCTGCCCCAAATCTTCCCCATCCCTGCTTTCTGATGTCTCCACTTCCGGTTAATTGTACCACTGTTCCTTAAGATCAAAACAATTTCATTTTGCCTCCTTGTTAGCCTCCAGGGCTAATAAATGTTTGTGGCAGATATTCTGATAATTGATCTGCAAACTTGCAAGAGAAAATTGATGCCTCGAGGAACTAAATGGCCCATCTAAAGTGTGTACACCATTTAATGGAAAGGTTTGAACCCAGGGCTCTAAGGCTCCAAAGCTTACGCTCTTTGCTATTTCAAGCTGCCGAATGTTGCAGCCCCACCCCACCATCACCCTCAACTACGAGTCCTTCTTGCCAATCCTCTGAATTCAAAGCCTTGTTAGTTCTTACTTAGACTGTTCTAGTCATCTCCACATGAGGCGTCATTATTTCAGCCTTCTCGCCTTGTCTATCCATCCCTTAAATTGCACAGGGATGGTCTTCTCAAGCATAACACGAATTAAGAACTGGGTGATCTTGGAGGTTTGATGGCATTGAGATAGAATGCGGACAGGGGAGTTAGCAGTGCCTGCACCTTTGCCAAGCATCCCTTTGTCCTCTGAGGAACTGGTGAAATGGATGCGCTGGGAACCCCTGACCCTGGAAAATGAGGTTCCCCTTTCCAGATAGACTGTATTCCACTATCCAAGCAGGAGGTCAGAAACACGGGCTGTGGGTACCCTTTACCCTTTCCCTAACCCCAGATCCCAAGACTATCACCAACCAACTACATAGCCTGAAATCTTGAGATCCACATGGGAGGCAGAAGAAGAGAGGTAGGAGAAAGGAGGGAAGGAGGGAAAAAGAGAGAAAGGAGGAGGGAGAAGGAAGAGGAGGAGTTGGAGGTGGAGGAAGGGGGGAGAGGAGTAGCAGTAATAGCACCAGAAGCTCAGGGAAGGTTTTCGTGATGGGCTCTAAGTGGGGAACCAGACTTTTCACAAGCTTGTCCCTCTACCTGAAGCAGGACACAAAGGCCACCAGATGCAAGAAACAGTGAGGTCGAGTCAAGGGAGACTGTAAAAAATGTAAGTCATCTTTGAAAAAACCAACAGCATTCATAGGAATAATTCTTTCTGTGCTTGGATGGGGAGGGTTAGGATAACAGAGATGGCACCTACAGGTTGAGGGGGGCATGGAGGGAACGGAAGGACAGATAACCTTTTACCCAGTAGGTTTGCTGGGTGAAAGCACAAGATCTAAAAACAAAAATGTCTTGCATTCAAATCGTGGGTCTGTAACTAACCTGTGAGCCTCAGGCAAGGAAGCGATCCTCTGTATAATCTGTTCTGTGCCTCTGTATCGTCATCAGTGAAATGGGGAGAACACTATACCTTAGGGATGAGGAATAAAATAAGACCGTGAACCTAAAGTTTCTAGCACAACTTCTCATGCTCATCAGTAATTGTTAGTTACTGTTGGTAAGTTCCATTCACCAGGAAGGTCCAGGCATCCATTCAAAGTCGACTCTGGCCAACAGACTGCCAGGTAAAGTCATTCCGAAGTTGCAGTCTAAAATGCACACACTGCCTCGTTGCTGAGAGAAACATCAGCTCCATACTTTGTGAATTAGAGACGGTGTGCATAGAGAGGAGAGTGTAGAGGGCGTGTGGGCCATGATGTTTGAATTCCCACAGCCTCCTGTAAAATTCAAAATTTAACTGTGTCGTCCAGTCCCAGTGGGTTTTTCACTGTGGACGCTGAAAGATGGGATAAACCAAGTACCTGCTGAGTGGGAGTGTATATTACAGTTGGTACCACAGGGCCGTCTTAGAAGTACCGTTTCAGCATCTTAAGAACGTAATTCTCCCTGTAAGAGGCTCCTCACTCGGCAGCCCTTACCACACTGGGACCACCTGCTGAGGAGCTTGCAGGGGGTACCCTGGGGTTCCAAAGTCCCTCTCCACCCGCCTCCACCTTCCCTCCCACGAGGTTTTTAAAACTAGAACTCCCATCCTCACTCCTTGTTCTCACCCCCCCCCCAAAAAAAAGAACAACCCACCTCCCCTAAAAGAAACCTCAAAGTCAGGATTCGCAATCGCATACCTACTTAACTGATGGGGGTGCCCAGAGAAATACTAGGTTGCTGCAAAAGTGATTGCAGTTTTTGCAATTATTTTTAACCTTTTAAACCGTAATTACTTTTGCACCAACCTAATATTTCGGAGAGGACTCTGAGAGTGAGTTTTGTGGGTGAAAAAGGAGCACAATCCTCAACCTGACAAACTCAGGGGAGGCCAGCACGGCCAGCCCTACAAACTCAGAGACGGAGATGAACCACATAGGGTGGCTGGAACGTAAAAATCCCTAACTGAAAGTGGGTCATGGCGGGTAGTCATATCCTGGGCCTGTAGCTTTCTTGACAAAGGTCCATCTTTACCTTAAGTAAACCTGTCTATTGTCTTCTTGCATCTAAGATAACAAACACTTGGAATGTCAGAGTTATCTCTGTTTTTTCGGGACCCCTCAGGGTACAGCCCACCGCACCAAAGCCTAAGACCACAGAACCCGCAGACCATGTCTAAGTGCTGTAAATGTTAATTATATATTGACCATCCTGTACCCACCAATGTGAAAGAAGTGTGTGTCTCTCCGTTGTACTTTTTATCCAATCCCAGAGATTTCCCCGCTTTGCTTTCTCCCGCCCCCTTGATGTACCACCAGTGGATGTCATGTAACCCTCCTTATGTCTCCTCCTTTTATTCTAATGTATAAGCTACAAAACTGCCATTCTCTGGAGCCTTTTCTTAATCTGTTGAGATTTTTGCTTCCTGGCAATTGCTGTCAGTTTGCCTCAAATAAACTCATTAAACTGCTCTATAGGTTTGGGCGTTTCTTACGTCGACAGTTTGATCTTAGTGGTTAGACACTCAACAAACATTTTGATTAGTGAATATTGTATGCCAGTAACTAACAGTCTCGGGTGCAGTGCTCATGAGAGACATGGTTCCTGCCCCCATGGAATTTACATTCTGGTGGTGACAGCGCAGTGCTCCCTTAGTCATGCCTGTAATAGACTCAGAGGGATTGGTGTGCTACATTTCTGCCAGCTCAGCACAGGGTTGCATACTTCTCATTAACCCCTACCAGGAAAAAAACGCTCTAGAAAATCCATACCTAATTCATGCAAATGTTTTCCAATAACCAAACCAAATTATGGGGTTTCCAACGTTTTTTTTTTCTCATTTATTGGAATATAACAGTGATTCTGAACCTGGGATCCTGGCCCCTCCCCCCGTCCCCCCCAGGAAACCCATTGATGGTCTCCAAGGAGGCCATAAACACATAAAATTTATGTAGGTGTCCCTATATGGCACAAGGTTTTCTGAAAAGGCAGATCCAACCTTTCAAAAAGGATTCCAGAAGCTTAAATGGTTATGAACATGAGATTACAAATCTGATCGATATATGTGTGTCCAGAGCTATGGCTGGCGCATAATAGGTGCTCAAGAAATGTTTGCTGGATGACTCCATCACTGAATGACTGTTTAAAATCACTAACTTCCTGGTAATCAGATTGCCTGGATGGTCAAACCCCACTAATCTGGAACTTGGGGATAACCTGAATGGATTCTCTATTGTCACCAGGAAGGGAGAGGTACTTGAATTGAGACAAACAAGAATGAGTGGCAACTGATGATGAAGAAAGCCCACCACCAGCCAGCAAAGTGTTCTCGGAGTCACCATTTCTTGCCCTGTGCTTTGAAGCAGCCTCCTCAAGGAACTTTACAAAAGAGATGGTTTCTCTTCCCAAAGAGTTATTGTCTGCACACGAAAGTAATAAAACTGCATTTCTTAAGAGATTTTCTGGGCTTTCACTAGTCGTCCCTTTTACCTGGACTTATGGGGTTTCCAACTTTTCATCTCGTACTTCGAATAAATCTAAATTTTGGCCATCTTACTGAGAAAAACATGTATAAAATTTAGGACAGAAACTACGTGCAAATTTCATTTTTATCATCTTGTATTCCTTCATTAAACCTACCATGTTTTTCACTTGTCCAAATAGGTAGGCTTAGCTTGAGGAGCTTTCCAAACCATATTCAAAATCCACAATTTGTCTTTTTCATGAAGTGTGTTCCTTTTGCAGACATGACTTTGCTCGCTTTTCAAAACAGGCTATTGAACATCAAAGAGCAGAGCCCAGGGGATTCTCAACAGTGGGAGTGTGGGAGCAAAACCTTGACGTTGGGAAGGTAGATGGTAAATTCAGGAGATACTGATAAGCCTTTCTGGGGAGCAGAGGAGGTCTCCTAAGGCATGTACTCTGCTTGATGGTGGAGGGAAGAGACTTGGATGCTAGGCTAAGCCATTTGGACTTTTTTTCTTAATGATTTTCTGTTGCACATAGATATTTCCTGTCTAACACTACGTTAGGCTGATGTGTGAGATAGTGAACCCTCTGGCTCTGGAGGTGATCAAACAGAAGCCAGGACTCTGTCAGAAATGCTGCAAAATGGGATGGGGAGGTACACGAGTTCAGAGGTTATAATGTATGGCCCACTGAGTTTTCTTTCTTTAGGGGACAGGGAAGGGAGACAATCAATAACAAGAAAAATGGGTAAGATAACACCAAAAGAATCCAGATTTTCATGAAAAATAGATCTAAAGACACTGGACCCATTCCACTGGCCGTAGTTGATAACCAGCAGATATTGACCAGTAATTGTGATCCCTTTGAATGGGTCAGTTTCTCTAGTTTTCCAGCTCCTTGTCATTCATTTCAAGTACCTACTGGGTCCCTGACAGCATCTGTATATTTGCCCCTGGAGTGTGAGGCTGCCTAAGGTTTTTTCCTACAGTCAATGGTGAGCAATCATGCCTTGACCACTGGACTTCCGTTATCTTGCTGCAAAGGGATGTGCCAGGTCTGGAGCCAAAATAGGCCACCTCGGCTCACTGTGTTTCCTGAAGAAGGGCAGGGGACAGGACCTTGTGATTTATCACCTGGGTGCTTCAGAAACTACAGTGGCTCCTTTAATCCGCATTTTCACAAAAACATTGTCTTCCAATGAGAACATATCACTTCCCATCATAAAGTCCCCTAAATACTGAATTCATCCCAAACACCCAGAAGACGAAGCAGAATCAAAGACACTTGGATTTGGAAGGAAGCGGGTGGTGATGTCTCCATCACGAAATCAGAGGCTTTTGATACCGTGTTTTCGCCCCAGGGCTATCACATTTCTGCAGGGAGAGTAGAGGTGCCTTGTTTGTCTAATTATCTGAACTTGGCAAATAATGAATGGAAAGCATTTCAAAAATCTAATTTCCTTTCCACTCTACTCTGCACGCTACCACTGAAGTGATGCTGTGAAAACACAGATGGATAATTTCATGTGTTTGCTTCTGATCCTCCATCCCTTCTCATCATCTGCAGTGAGACACCCATGGGTAAGGTGCTTTAGGCAGTAGGGGGTTCAGAACAAATCACCCCAAGATGTGCCTCTGTGGCATGTACTTGTTTTGAGCTAAAGGCTACTTTAGCCTTAACCTCAAGAGAAACTTCTGCCCTTCCCTTGAGCTTCTTGGAAGAACTTGAATTAGGAGCCCTGACCATAGTTATGGGACATTATCAGAGATCACCTCTTTAGACCCATGTATAGGGCAGGGCAAACTTCTATTCTGCTAAACATCTGATCTTCTTACTGTGTTTCTCCGAAAATAAGACCCAGCCAGACAATCAACTGTAATGCGTCTTTTGGAGCAAAAATTAATATAAGACCCGGTGTTATGTTATGTTATGTTATGTTATGTTATATTATGTTATATTATGTTATATTATATAAGACCCAGTCTTATTTTACTTATTTATTATAGTAAAATAAGACTGGGTCTTATATTAATTTTTGCTCCAAAAGATGCATTAGAGCTAATTGTCTGGCTGGGTCTTATTTTTGGGGAACCACGGTATCATCCTGCAATGAGCCTTTGAAGCTCCCAAGACACCTTACCTCATCCCCAGCTCAGAATGTCTTACGTACTCATGTTCCCTTTCTGTCTCTGAACCTCTCCTGTATGTGCGGGTCTCTGCCTCTCTCATGTATGCGGGGCTCCCATGCATATATATGCATTCAATTTGGTTATTTTTTTCTTGCTCATGTCTCATGTCTATTTGATTATTAGACGGGCCAGACAAACCTTGAGGGTAGAGGAAAGTTTGTTCCTCCCCAACAGCTCTGTACAGATTAGCCTTTATGTTTCAATAGTCATATATATAATTTAATATGTAACAGATAAAAACATTACTTAGCACATCAAGCTCATAATTTCAGTTGAAATGTAAAGTTTCTTAAAAATTATGTTTAAAGGTTTCCTTCCCAAATACATTTAAATAAACAACATAAATGAATTAAATAAATAATAATAATACTAATAAAAACTTCAAGTAAACAGTACTGTGTGGGAAAAGAAAAATAATTTTCCTTCTACTCTTCTAGGTTCTTGGCTGAGACACCACCACCACCACCACCGCCCCTTCCTGCCCCGGGCACCCTTAAAAAAAGATGGATTAATAGGAAGAAAACAAACAGACACTTAATAACATGGATACCTCCTGTATACATGGGAGAGATGCAGGAAAACTGAGTAACTCCTCAAAATGGCTCAAGTAACACCTCCAGCTAAACAAAAGAAGATGGGGAGGGGAGGCCAGGTGCAGAAGGCTACCAGGAAAAGCAGGTTAAACAAGGGTAAGGCTGTTATGCAGATTTAAGTCTTTGCCGGCTCCACTAAGAAGAGTTCCTAGAGATTCAGAGTCGTTCTTCTCTTCCTGTACACACAGGGACATGCCCTTGCTCATGGAGATTTCTAGTATAAATGTAAATGTCTTCTACTCAGTTTTCAGAGATTTTCCCATGTCTATTGTTTCTTTAAAATAATCAGCCTAAAATAATCCTTATGCCAAAGAGGCATGTTTTGGGGTGGTATATTCTGCTCCCCTTCACATGTCTACAGGGAAACATCATGGAAAATAGTACACTTGACTCTTGACCATGCAAGGGATGGGGTGCCAACCTCCCATGCAGTCAAAAATCCATATATAACTCTTGATTCCCCCCAAATTTAACTTGTGTGTATAAAAAAGTGGTTCTACGGAAAGTAACCTCACAGGGTGATCTGATCCTAAATTCCTAACTGGGCAGGTCATGGTAGGTAGTCAGGCCCAGGCGTGTAACTTCTTTTGTAAAAGGCTTACCTTTGCCTTAAGCAAGCCCCAGCCATTGTTTCTGTGCATCTAGTTCAACACACCTTTGAATTGCCGATTTTTCAGACCCTGCAGAAGAGAAATCACCCTCAAGAGAGCACATAATCTTGTTAACGATCGTGTAATACAATCCCCACCTTGCTCTCCCAGGCAATCTTCCCTGTGTTCCCTCCTTAATTCCAAATGCATTAAAGCAGCTGCAAACTGTCATTCTGAGAAGCATTTTTCTCAGTCTGTGGAGATCTTGCTTCCAAGCGTATCCTCTGCCTGGCTCAAATAAATTTTTATAAAAATTCTCTATAGGTTTGGACATTCTTACATCGACACTTGTCCCTTGGTATCTGGGGGGATTGGTTCTAGGACCCCCAAGGATACCAAAATTCACAGATATTCAAGTCCCCTATATAAAATGACATACATGAATGCATACAGTCGGCCCTCCACATCCGCAGACTCCCAACCTTTGATCGAAAACAGTATAGACATTCACTGAAGAAATCCTCGTATAAGAGGACCCACAGAGTTCAAACCACTGTTGTTCAAGGGTGAACTGTACTTGAATGGCTGAAATTGGGTTTTAGAAACACTGACCTACAGGACAGAGTCCAAACCACTTGAAATGTCTTAGCTGCCCATCATAGCCCGGCCCACTCTAAGCTTTCTGGTCCCATCTAATGCTGCTAATCACTATGTGTCTTATAAGATGACTTGGCTTTGTGGGAACCTACAGGCTTATTTATGCCTCAGGGCCTTTGCACATACTATGTCATTATGGCTGATGTCCCTTTTGCTCCCCTTTCCACCTGGTGAACCACCACTCAAGCTTATCAGCACAGCTCACATCTCACCTCACCAGGGACGTCTCTCCAGTCTCACTGGCTGGAATTAAGGCCCCACTTTGTACCCATAATATTTAAGCACACACTGTGTCCAAACATGTAGTCAACTGACATTATTTCTTTAGGTGTCTGACTTTACAACTAGACTGAGATCTGATAGGTCAAAAACTGCCTTATTCATCCTTGTACACAGAGGCACTTAATAAACGCTTCCTAAATGAATGGACAGTTTTTCCACTAAACTTCAAAGCCAAAGCAGTTTTTCATTTTACTCCCTCCCCCACCCCCACCATGGTACTAATTCACTAAGGAGGCTATGGGAAGTGATGTGATACTCACTTAAGAATATGAAAGCTGAGGATGACGTTTTAACAAGCCTCCAGCTCTTACAGGTAAATATCAAAAGGTGATTTATTTTGTATCCCAAAGCAATCTGCTGAGAGTTTAGGTGTCATCATTCTCCAAAGTCTCATTCAGGTAGAGGGATAAGACACCATCATGAGACATTACAATTTCTTAAATGCTAATAGTCCCGTGCCACTTAACAAGGGGGATATGTTCTGAGTAATGCATCGCTAGACAATTTCGTCGTTGTGGGAACATCACAGAGCGCACTCACACAACCTAGATGGTCTAGCCAAACACACACTTAGGCTACGGGGTATACCGCTGCTGTATTTGCAGCCACTCTTTGACCGAAAGGTCATTACACTATGCGTGACTGCAGCAAGTATAGCCATATGGAGATGGGGGAGAGCAAATTGTTTCTCAAACCTGCGACAGCCTTCTCTCCCCATTCTCTTCCCTGAACAGGTGTGGTTACTCACAACTGTCCACTCACCTCAATTCGGCTCCCTCCCTGTGTACCCGGCTGGCCTCAAAGGCCTCTTGTGGGCGTCACCTAGCCCTGTGGTCCCTGACAACCCCTCACAGGACCCTACCCACTGGGAGTCCCAAGCAGGCTAAGCTGCTCCTGCGTGGGGCCTGTTCTCCCTGCAGCTTTCTCACCCAGCTCTTCTCCAGGCGTGCTGTTCAGATCTCGGCTTATGTGTTGCCTCTGCAGAGGGTCCATTTCAAGTCACCATGTAGAGATAAGTACATACCTCTTCATGTCCTTATCAACACATTCTGGTTATTTTGTTTATTGTTCTCATAAGAGGAGTGTGTGTGTGTGTGTGTGTGTGTGTGTGTGTGTGTGTGTAAGGCATTTGTTCACATTTTTATAAAGTAAAGACCATTTGATCAAAGGATTCCCCTCTGCCTGTTCTCTTCTCTATTCCTAGCACCTAGTTCGGTGCCTAGGACACACTAAGACATAAAATGTACTTGAAGGCAGGTAGGGAGGAAGATGTCCATAATTTCAATATCCTGTTCTTCCACACATTGCATCCATTCATGGTTTAGAGCAGAATTACACTTCAGACTTCGAGAATTAGCAGAAAATGTGTCTGATCAATCAGTGTGGAGGAGGAAAGAGAGGTATGGAGAAAGCTGTTGTTTTTCTGGCTTATCGGTGGCAAAAATGTCGAACTGGATAGATAAAATAATTTTGCCCATAAATGCAGTGTTGTTTTGAAATTGTTTCTATCCAGGTAACCATTGGCTGTCTCCTTCCCACTCTTCCGTCTTGCACACTGGGAAGGAGCAACTGGGGTGGGTTGTATCTGTCTACCTAGTTTGCTTGCTCCTCAGGGCTCACACCACTCACCAATGGTTTACATCTCTCCACTAACTCTGTAATACTGTTTTTCATGGTTATCAGTCTGAGAGCAAGAAAGAATTCCTTACCAACATGTCATGAATACATTTTGAGTGCCATTTAAGAGCACGATCAAATTAGCACTTCTAGACAGATCCTAAACGCTAATAAATTTAACAAAGGCATTTTAGAGCGCTTTGTCTCAATAAAACAGACTGAGTTGATTGCTCCCAGGACCACGAGTGGATGAATATTGGTTATGAGCGTTCGGGAGCACAAAGTTCCCAGACCTGGGTGAGAAGCCCACTGTACCCTCGCCCTGTTGACAGCCTGTCTTCACTTAGGCCCTGTGACGTCACCCTTGCCTCCTCTTTCCTCCAATGCCACAGCTACTCATTTCTATTCTCTGTCTCCCTTGCTGGCTCCTCCTTTTCTATTTAATCTTACTGTTGAAGTTTTTCAAGGATAGATTCTATCCACTGCTCAATAAGAATAACGCCAGCACTATGACAACAAACAATATGAGCCACTCTTCTGTGCAGTTTTCTCAAGCTTTCTCCTTCATATCGCCAGAGCTAATAATGTACCCACCTCCTGTACTGCCTCTATGCCACAGAGGAGGAAAGGGAGACACAGAGAAGATCAAGAACGTATCCACCTTGGGGCTCACAGCTAGTCATGGCCAGTGCCAGGCAACCAAGTACCACAATCTCGGCTCATACCAGTGCTTCTCAGTGGGGCCATTTCGCCCCTCAGAGGACAGTTGGAAATACCTGGAGACATACTAGTTGTTACAACTGGGGGAATACTCTTAGCGTCTAGTGCATAGAAGTTTGCTAAACATTGTACAATGCACAGGACAGGTGTGGGGAGGAAATATTTTCCCTTCTTCCCTTCTAGGTTCTTTAACTGGTCTAATAATTAAATTGGCATTAAGAGACACTAGCAGAAGAAAAAGAAATTTTGTAAGTATGGGAGCCCCATAAAAATGTGAGACTCAAAGGTAGCCAGGCAAGGGAGGCTCGCTTGCCATCCTGAGCTAAGGAGAAGGGGGTAGGGGTCTGGGACTTCAAAGGGCAGGAAGACAATGCACAGGAAGATGAGAAGAGCAAATGTTTGGTTAATAGATGTTTGCTGTGCCATGAAGGTAAGTCTTCATGACGTAAAATGTTATCCCTGTTAATAGCTCTCTTCCTGGCACAGTCCCCTGGAAAATGTTTTAGGTAGTTAAGGGGAGGGAAAAACCTTTTCCTGAGCCTGCTGGATCTTAATTGGCTTCAGCTCAAACCAGTGCACATGCCAAAGTGGTACATGTTGGGATGGTGTATTCTGCTCCCCTCCACGGCCCCACAACAAAGAATTCGCCAGCCCAGGAAGTCAACAGTGGCGAGGTTGAGAAGCCCTGCTCTACAGCACTTCTGTAACGGTTTGCTAGGGGAGTTTATTCATGCCCACAAATTTACGCTCCATCTGTACACTGAATACACAAGAATTTACATTCTTAGCCCTGACCTCCTCTTTGACTTTTAAAACTTTCCTGCGTTTGGATATACAACTGGACATCTCCATTTGAAATCACAAAATTCAGTGTATCCAACACTGAACTTGTGGAACTTTCCCCACCATTTCTCCCTCCAGGGCTCCCTGTCTCGGCAAGTAATACCACCATCCAATCAGCTGCACGAGACAGAAGTCTGGGAGATAGACCCCTTCGCAATTCCATCTTCTTTCTCCTCCGTCTGCCTCCTAAGGAGCTCTGGAGCCCTTCCTTTCCTTTCTGTCTGCCCCAACACTGCCCTCCTGGGCCCAGTTTCCCTCCAGTAATGTCGAGCCACTTGCAGTCACCTCCTGAGCTCTGCATTAGCACTTTACATCAACCAGAGCACCTCTTATATGATTCCTCAGAAGACATCACTTACAAATTGCTATGCTGATTTTTTTTTTAAGTGTGAAAACTGTGAAATAGATATTTTACCAAACTCTGACAATATCCTTCTCTGAGCAGATTTCCCAGTTTGGCTATTGTGGTTATGTGTTGGTATCTCCGCCACAGAAAACAAATGGCACATTCAAAACAGGATGGTTAGGACCAAGATGGCAGAGTAGAAGGCCTCAGCCTCTGTCCTCCAAGAAAGAACAACAATTAGACAGCGAGCCACAAAGAAAAGCAGCTCTGGGAGAGCTCCGGAGTCTGCGGAAGAAGCTTCAGCAGCACAGTGGAGCGAAAAACCTGGGATTCGTGGGAATGTGTGGATGTGTATTTCTTCTCAATCTCAACACTGCGCCTGACACACAGTGAGCACTCAATAAATGTAAAATAAAAATACCTTGGATATATATTGAGCACTTCCTACCATGTTTGCCTAAAATTAAGACCTAGCTGGACCATCAGCTCTAATGCATCTTTTGGAGCAAAAATTAATATAAGACCCAATCTTATATTATATTATATTATATAAGACCTGGTATTGTATTATACTATATTATATTATATTATACCCAGTATTATATTATACTATACCCGGTATTATATTATACATAGTATAGCCAGTATTATATTATATTATATTATATTATATTATATTATATTATAGCCAGTATTATATTATATTATACCTGGTATTGTATTATATTATATTATACCCAATATTATATTATATTATAGTAAAATAAGACTGGGTCTTATATTAATTTTTTCTCCAAAAGATGCATTAGAGCTGATGGTCTGGCTAGGCCTTATTTTCGGGGAGACACGGTCAGCACCAGGTCCTATGCTGAGAGATAGGATAACGCTGGAGAAAAAGGCTGGCCTAACAGTTAAGGCCTTTCCTGATCATGAACCAACCATCTTCACAAGTAACCCGTTCCAGCAGGGAAGTGGTTCTATTCGTTTCCAGTAGCCAGAGTCCCATGGCCCTATCCGAATCATCTCCCAAGAACAGTGGTTCTGGGTCCTTCTCCCGTTACCTGAATTCTTGCTTGAATTCCTCTTGCCCAGTCGGACATTTGAAAGGAGTATTCTTTACACTCCTCACTTTTTTGTTTATCTTCGGTAGGATGGAAGGCCTGGCCGGAGACATTGTGCAGGATATGAAAAATCAATGCGTTGTTGTTCCTCGGAGGAGGTGACGCGCTCTCTATCGATTCACTGGACCACATTAAAGCCCTAAATCGAAATACTGACAGATCCTTGCCCGCTTTTATGGATTTTATCAGGCTAAAGAACTGATTTGTAAGTTTTTGGCTATAAAACATTTCTGCAGCCTGCAAGAACTTCTGGTTTCAGACCCCCAAAACGATTTTATTTGAATAAATTCAGTTGAAGATGCTCCAGAGAGTCACTGATTTATGGCTTAATGACTTTCCAAACACAGTCTGTTCTAACAGATTATCTGCAGGGAACAGAATGCTGCGGTTGACTATAGAGGAAAGCTGTGTGAAGGATTCTTAGTTCCTGTTCTTGTTGCCAGAAATGATGTGACTGCTATGTACTTAAAATACCACCTAACAGATCCTTGAACCTTTGGCACTTGATTGAAAAATGTCTCCGGTCCTCGTCGGTCCATGCATATGCATTTAGCTTTCATTTAAGCATGTTGCTTGCCCGTAATGCAAAGTCAAAATGGCTAGATGGAACGAAATTAATGGAACAGCATAGTAGAATGGGAGTAGAAATAAACTGAAAATCAGGAGACCGGGCTTCAATCCCCTAACACTTCCATTCGCTAAGTATGTACTGATATCACTTCTTTCCTTAGTATCCTGACCTGTGAAATGCGGCAGCCGGACTCGATCAGAAGTCACAAACTTGCAGCCCACGGGCAGGATTTGCCTTGCAGAGATGTTTTCTTTGGGCTGCACAGTATATACCAGGGATGCCCCCAAAATAAATGTATACAAGTGAACACTTTGGTCAACGTTGCTCAAGCAATAGTCTGCTATAATCAGAAGTGTCTGGACACTGATACGGTAACCCCTCTGAGCACCTGTTGTAATTGCAGAAGTCAAACGTGACTTGTATTCACCTTTTGTTATCAGTATATATTGAGTATTGCAATGTTAATACAGTTTTCCTTTCTCAAAATGTGTACACATTTTTTTGGTACTGTGTGTGTGTGCGCGAGCGTGCGCAAACATACCAAAAATCAACATAGACAAGATTTTTAAAGTCAAGAGATTTTTAACTTAAATTCCACATTGCAGGTTCTCCTGAAAAATCAGACTTGGCCTCCTACGACTGCATTCCTCACGGACACAGCTGTTAGAGCTCTGTAGCTGCTATCCATTTTAGACAGGGCCCTGGCAATCCAGTTTGTCACCCTTTCCACGCTCCCCACACTGGTCCTTGATATTGAGACAGAAGTTATTTTTCATGTATACTCACATTACTCTGTTCTCTCACAGCAGAGAACCATTTCATTTTCCAGTTAGTATGTACAGGTGCAGATAGACTAGGAAAGACACCTGCTTCAATAAAAGCGGCAAAGGGAACAGGCTTTTGTGTAACTGAAGACTATTTCTAAATGTGTCCTATGAAGCGGGCTGAAACGGGCTGGCTTCACTCACCGAGGCTGCCTACCTGGAATGTAGCCACTAGACTTTACACCTCCTAATGAGATATCAAAGGCCCACAGGTAAAGCTCACCTATGCCATTCAGCAGGAGCAGAAATGAAATTGCTAGGGGGGTCGGTGGCATATGGAAATGCTGTATATAGAAAGAGCTCATGTCTCTACATGTACATCAGCTCCCATCATCGTCAGCAGGAATGCTTCATCTGGAGTTCATGGATCCAATAACATCCTGCAATGGCTTGAGAGGGTCTCTGAAATGTCCGAGGAAAAGATGCAAAGGTTTGCATGTCTGTGCTTCTGAGCATTTTTTAAAGATGATGATCTACAGCTTGCACCAAATGCCCCAAAGGCCCATGACTCCCCACCTCCGGAAGTTAAGAACCACTGAGATACACAGGGTATCAATTAAGCAAATCAACTGTTTATGTGTTATTGCTAGGGCAAAATTACAATGACCATGTTTTCAAAACCAAACGTTGTGATACAGGTTTGGCACATTGCTGGACACCAAGATAGGATATTGAAATGAGAACTGTTCCACAAAACCCATGAGAGACAGTCACTTTAGAAACAGGCCTTCAGGACATGATGGGACCAGGGGAAATGTGGTTTACCCGGGGTCACGCCAAACAAGTTAGAACAGGAAGTTGCCCTGAACACCACACTGTTACTGGCAAAATCAGGAGTAGAACTGGGATTTTTTAGCATCCTTCCAAGTGGCATTTCCATAAGTACACCTTCTTGCATTATTCTGGAACACCCGTCTTCTCTCTCTCTCTCTCTCTCTCTCTCTCTCTCTCTGTCTCTCTCTCTGTCTCTCTGTCTCTTTCTCTCTCTCTCTCTCTCTCTCTCTCTCTCTCACACACACACACACACACACACACACACACACACACACACACACGACTTGTTCTTTCCTAGCTCTGGCTCTTCTCCTAGGCAAGGATCACATCTCAGAATGATTGTATATCCTGGATTCTTTTTTCTTTTCTTTTCTTTCCTCCCTCCTACTTTCCCTCCTTTCTTTTCTCTTTTTGAACAGCTGGCATTTCAAAGACCTTTTTCTGATATCAGACCTTGTTTTTAACTTCACAACCCAAATTTTGGTCAATTAATGAGTCTTTATCGGAGTAACAAAACAGAAAGAATAGAAAGGGCATGAAAACTAGACTATAACTTCTTGCTAGCCAACTCACAAAAGGTTTTTCAGTTCCTGACTCATGCACAAAATTAAACCTTGCTCCTCTGAGCGTGGTCCCAGAATCCACAGTATTAGCTTCACCTAGTAACTAGCCAGAATGCAGATCTATAGGCCCTTCCTCAGGCTTACAGAATGAGAATCTGCATTTATCAGGATGCCAGGGGAGATTTGGATGGCATTACAGTTTGGAAAACTCTGTGTTAAAGGCATGTGCTCGTCTGCTGAACTATCTGCTAGCCAAGGTCAGTTAGTACAAACGTCTTAACCTAAGTAGAGAAACCAGAAAATAATCGAAATGTGTCGTGTGAACTAGCTCCATAGATAATAGGAGTGCCCCTTTTCCTTCCTAAGGAGTTTACAATGATCCCACTCCAGGACATTTAATGGAGCATGGTGAAAGGGCAAAAGGACCACTATTCTAAATGTCTAAAACCTGGTTTCTAATTGGACCCTGCCACTTACCTTCAAATCACTTTATTTCTCTAAGGGCCTGTTTCCTCTGATACAAAGCAGAGCAAATATTACCTTTTCTGTCCACAGGGCAGCATTTCCGTGAATGTCAAATGGAAGGGAGTACAAGGTCATGGTTAAGAATGTGGAACCTGATTTAAACAGCCCCAATTACGAATTCTATGTCCAACTCTTCTTAGCTGAGTAACCTTAGGCAAGCTGCGTGGCCTCTGTTATAATGGCACAATGCCTCTCTTATCAGGTTATTGTGAAGATTAAATGTTGTAACATTTAAAAAGCATAAGGCGGGCCGGCCGGATGGCTCAGGCAGTTAGAGCTCCATGCTCCTAACTCCGAAGGCTGCCAGTTCGATTCCCACATGGACCAGTGGGCTCTCAACCACAAGGTTGCTGGTTCAACTCCCACAAGGGATGGTGGGCTGCTCCCCCTGCAACTAGCAACGGCAACTGGACCTGGAGCTGAGCTGCGCCCTCCACAACTAAGACTGAAAGGACAACAACTTGACTTGGAAAAGTCCTGGAAGTACAAACTGTTCCCCAATAAAGTCCTGTTCCCCTTCCCCAATAAAATCTTTAAAAAAAAAAAAAAAAGCAAAAGGCACATAGTAAGCAATCAATAAGTGTTATCACCTGTGTGAAAGCATTTTTGTAAACTGTGAAGAGCTCTACAGATGTGGAAGTGAATTCCTACTATTCACAGGCAGGCAGGCAGGCCAGACCACCAGTTCTGGGTGAGAATTAAAGATGACTGCCATGGCTCATTAAGGAATTTCCCAGACCTCTGTCTCAGGAGCCCTAAAATACACATAGAGGCACCAACACCTTCTTTTCAGAGTAACCCAGGGCTTCTTCACCATGCTCAGCAGCAAAGCTATTACGTCACAGGGCTCCTGATGCGAGCATTGCTGTTATTTTATTTTCAGTTTCATAGAACATTATCTTGTGACAGATTTAAATAGATACACAAGGGAGAGGGGCACCAAAGTATTCATCAGTAGCATTTCCTCAATGTTACACACATGATTTTATGAAACTCCTTTTGTGAAAATTAAAACAGACCCCTGTTTTGGGAAACCATTGTGTTTTATGTGCTTTACATGTAGAACGGCATCTGATCCTCACAACAACCTTATAAGTTAGATACTAATAACACCCCCATTTTTATACATGGTAAAACTGAGGCCCAGGGAGTTTTGCCCAGGGCCACACAACTGGAAACAGGGGAAGCTGGGACTCTGGTGTGTGGGATTCCAAACCTGTTGCTTTTTCTTTGCCTGAGACGGCTTCAGTCTGTTGTTTGGTTTCAGCCAAGGTCCAGTTCCCTGAATATCCGGGAGGAAAAGAATGTGACAACCACCACGGAGATGGGCCTGTTGCATAGCAACCCTGTGCTTCAGCCTGGTGAGGGGAGATCGGCTCCTTAAGTTTTTAAAGCGCCATCACTAAAAATAGCCTGAGATATGACAGCTACACACGAGGTCTCCTCGGAAAAGAAAAACCCATCTTGCAACGGAAATGTCTTTGCTGTGTCGTCCTTGAGAAAAGCGTGTGAAATTATGGGAGGGTGGGCACCTGCAGCTTTCTCAGCAAACACATTACTTCATTCCACTCATTCGCCTCAGAGGTGAGGGTGCCACCATTTGTAGAGTACTCATGAAATATCTATCACCATATTTTTTCCACTCCAACGCTGGAATTCAATCCAGGTCAAGGCAAGAGCAGCCTACTTGATTGCAAAACATGCCCTTCAGCGTCCCAGAAATTAATCTCCCAGAAATTAATCACCGTGCTTGGGATCACCTTAGGTGCAAACGCTCATCATGCCTACGTGTGTCACTCCCGGAGAAACAGCGCCAATTACAGTGGCACTAAGTATAAATCTCATGCCTTCCAAAGAATATTAGCTATTTAATTAGATCTTGAAACCCTCTTCACTTAGTACCTTAAGGGTCTCCAGGTCCTCTTCTGAGGCTGATAATTAAAGGAAGAACTTTCTCCCTGAGTCTGTTCTATTCCTTTGGGAATCAGAAAGCACCCACCTGAATTGCTTAGCCTGAATATTGGCCTGGCTTGGGTAGCCACAAGAGGGAACAAAAGAAATTTAAATGCAGCCGTTTGCCCATCAAGAATTTCCAAGCTAGCTGACCATTTATTTATTCAAGGCAGAATAATGGTCTCCTAAGAGGTCACCTCCTAATCTTACCCAGAACCTATGAATATACTAATTTACATGCCCAAAAGGAATTAAGGTCATAGATACAACCA
The DNA here is from genome assembly GCF_057876585.1 of Rhinolophus sinicus. NCBI lineage: Eukaryota > Metazoa > Chordata > Mammalia > Chiroptera > Rhinolophidae > Rhinolophus > Rhinolophus sinicus. The sequence continues at coordinate 58,254,450 of NC_142508.1, read as the reverse complement.
AAAAATGTTACCCTGCTGACTTCAAAAATAGTGAGATTAGCCCAGAGTATACAGGTGTGCCCAAATGTAATCACAAGAGTCCTTAAAAGTGGAAGGAATATGTAACTATTTACGAATCAAAGGAATACATATCTAAGAAAGAAAGGCACAGAGAGATGCGACACTGGTGGCTTTGAAGACGGCGGAGAAAGGGAGCCCTGAGCCAAGGAAGGAAGGCGGCCTCTGTGGATGGAAGATGAAAAAGAACAAGGACAGGCTTGTCCCTTAGACCCTCCAGAGCCTGTGACACCTTGATTCTGGGCCAGTGAGACGCCTTTGGTGCTTCTGACCTCCAGAACTGCAGGATGAGACATGTGTGGGGTTTTAAGCCACAGAGTTTGTGGCCATTTGTTATAGCAGCCACAGGACACTGATACAAGCCCCTACTTGGTGCTTACTTAACCGCTCAGGGCTCAGTACTGGGAACACAACAGTAAAGAGATGGCAATTCCTTTACCTTTGGCAATTTGTACTCTGGGGGGGGTGTAGACAAGAGGGGAACACAAATAACCATAGGCTGCAATATGGGCAATGAAGAAAACCCAAAGAGGAGTGGACAGAGAGTCTAACAGAATGGGGATGGGGGAATATAGATGAGAATAACGGGACGTGTCTCAGTGAAGGCGATGTCTCAGCCTAAAGAAAGAAAGGAGCTGTGGGGGAGGGAATTGCAGGTTGAGGGGACAGCTTATGCCAAGTCCTCAAGGTGGAAAAGAGCTGGGCACCTTCCTAGCATTGCCGGAAAGCCAAGGCAGTGGGAGCACGGCAGGCCAAAACATGGGAAGCATGAGATGACACGGATGAGCTAAGAAGGGGCCTGTCCTGCTGGGTTTCAAAGGCCTCGGTGCCAGTCTGGATTGTTTGCTAAGAGTTCTGGGTTTGAAGGATTTTCCGTAGAAGACTGACAGCATACAATTCAAATTTAAGGAGATCCCTTCTGCAGCTGCGCAGGAGAATGGATGGAAATGGAAGGGTGCAGAGATACTGGGCTTTTGCCATCCTCCATGGGAGGCAATGACAGTGGCTTGGACGTGGCCAATAGCTGTGGACATGGAGATGGGCAGGTTCAAGACCTCCTGTGAAAACAGCACTCAGAGCTGCTGACGGGCTGCATGTGAGAAGGAGTGGGTAAGGAAAGGATAGCACCTTTCTTGGCGTTTTGCTGCTGCTGCTTCTGTTTTCCTAAACAAGAGGGAGACGAGAGGTAGGGTGCATTTTTATCTTATCCACTAGAAAATTATGTATAATTTATGTATAATAGTCATTCATTCAACAAGTATTTATTGAGTACTGATTACACACCAAGTGCTGTTTTGGGTACCGGGGATATGGCAGTAAACTCAATACATAAAGCCCTTCTCTCATGGTGTCTAAATTCTAGTGGGTTTTAGACACCATAGACCATGGTGTCTAAAACCCACTAGAATGGACAGATATATGGACAGATACATGGAAAAACGTATCATGAAATTCCAGGTGGTACTAGGCAATGAAAAAAAATAAAGCGGGGGATTGGCACTCTCAATGGGCTAGAAATCCTGACTAACTCCTGGAGACCATGAGTTCATCATTTAACCTAATTAAGAAATAGAGATATTAATTGTGTGGTTAAGATAATTAGTAATAACTGCAAACAGGAGTTATCATGAGCCCTGAGGCAGCTACCTCTTTTTCTGTCAAAAAGAGTTCCATGGTGACACTTGAATTGGGCCATGGAGGATGCCTTTATTTTTGACACAAGGAAAGGAGTAGATAGAAGAGCATGAATAAAAAGTGGAGGTGAGAGGGAGAGAAAAAAAATGGGCAGAGCACCGCCCGGCCTCAGTTTGCACCTGACTTTTCCAGCCTAATAATTGATAACAGGAACACTGCACACTTTCTTAGTGACGCACAGGTACTGGTTTCCCTTGATTTCAACAAGATCAAGGAAGAAGTGAGTAGGAAGTCCAACCAGGCGAACAAATTTACTTTCACCAACATGCCTGAGCTGTATGATTTGCGTACGGTATTTAAATTCAGAATTCCCCTACAAAATAAAATGTCCTTTTTACTCATATATTACTGAAATCGGTAAGACCAGAAAAACACTGCTCCCTAAACTGGAGGTTAACCAGCCTCAAAACAATAAAAGCTGTCGGGGAACCAAAGTCTTTTGAAGTTTCTCTGTGCTAACAATAGGAGACCAGCAAAATGCTGAACACATCACAGACATAAAAGATGTTACACTTTGAGCTTCTTGACGGCAGGGGCTGACTTCACAGCTTTCGGTTCAGACCTAGTACATAATAGACGCACGTGGTGATGTGATCAAATAGATTAGTTGGTATATTTGAGCAATAAATTAGTAAACAAATAAAGTGTTACTGTACAACCACTGCATAAAAAAGTCTGCTGTTCCTTGAAGCAATGCCTGGGACGCAGTCTGGAGAGAAAATGTTTGCCATCTATTCATAGATCAGGGAAAAGACTTATGAAATAATCAATAAACATTCTTTAAGCAACTACAACTAAGTATGGGCCACCATGCTAGATGAAGGTGACACGGGACATATATCACAGCAGAACGTTTGCTTCTTGAGAGGTTTCCATTCTGGAGAGAAAAAGAAAGGACAAAAATAAAACATGAAAATGGTGATGGTGATTGATGAGGATAGAAAGGAGGAAGTGGAGGGAAGGAGAGACTATCCACCACCATTTACTGAAGTCTTACCATTTGTTTAGAACTCATGTAAATTGTTTTACATTTATGATCATAGCTAATCCGTAAACCGCCCTATGAGGAAATCACTAGTCTTATCCATGTTTTACAGATGAGAAAACTAAGGAAGAGAGAGGGTAAGTAATTTGCCCAAAGTCACACAGCCTACAAATAGTGGTGCTAGGGTTCAAACTCCTGTAGCCCATAGCCCTGTTTCATGCTGCCTCCCTGTCCAACAGGTAATGAGGGGGGCACTTGCTCTATAGAGAAAGTACCAGTGAGTGTAAACTGCAGCCTCGTATTTCATATTAAATACATGAAAAGCCAGCAGCTATTCACCCTACCAAATTGCCTAGAAGGACTCTTACTCTCTAGCAGGAAGGGAGAAAACAGTACTTTCTTTTAGAGGTTGTAACCATCACCATCATCATCAGCATCATGTGTAGAGAGATGACTGTAATGACATCAGATTCCCAGCCCCCACTGATAAAACAAGCACTAATTCAAACTTCAATCCATCAAAAATGCAGATTTTATTATCCAACTATTAAAATTATACTTTTGGGGGAAAAAAATCTGGAGAAAAGTCCATGATAATATTATAAATGTTTAGTGATAAAAGCAGGATACAAAACTGTGTGTATATTATAGCATACTCCAATTTGTACACAGGGAAAAGCCTTTTAGGCTTATTTGAGCTAAAATATGTAAAAAACAAACAAACCCGAAACTATAGAAAAATGTAAACACTGTAGTGATTTCTGTGTGATAGTATTTAGGGTTATTTCTATTTTTATCTTTAATTATCTTCTGTTTTCCAAGTTTTCTAGACAAATTTATAGTATTCCTTTCTCAGGAAAAAATTAATCTCAATCTACATGCACACACACAGACATACCCACAAATTTACACACATGTTATTGAAAATCAAATAGAAATTATACTGATGTTATTACAGATTATTTCTAAATTTACAGAAGTCCATTTGACATACTGAAGAAGAATCTAGAAATAGCAAGGATAATATTTCTTCTTGATTTATTAAGTCAAATTTATAACTTCATTAATATGACAAAAGACTATTTTTGTGGTTCCAGGAGAGTGTGAAATAGACTTTTCTCCTTTAGATAAATGACCCTTACCTGGATTCAGAGACTCAAACACAGTGGGGGGAAAATGCAAACACACTTTAAGGCACCCTCTATTTTTTTCCAGAAATCCAGTGTGAAAGAGAAGAGATGGATGTGAGCAAAAAGGGGAAACAGGTTACAATTTCTCACCACTCTAGATAGAATCGTATATGCCAGAGGTGGAGGAGAACTTTGGACCTTGGTTAGGGGGACTCTAACTTCCCCGGCCAGAGAGGTCAGGCAAATCACCCCCTCCTTCATCCTAGTGAAGCACGATGGATTATATCCTCATGATTACATATATTCTCATGCACACTACCTAACACTTAGAGAGTATATTCTGTCTTTCAAGAACAGTGAAAAGGAGTATTTGTGGAGGTGAAGAGGATTCCTGTTTTCCCCAAAGTTTGCGATGTAGGTATATAAAAACATTTCACTCTCATCTTTGTGTCACGTGTGCTGTTGATTGTCTAATGGCAAATGGCAAGGGACGCTCAGCTTCAATGTCTGGAGGACAACAGGGAATTCTGCAGACTGTGGTGAACTTGAGGGGCAGCCACCAGCTAGCTCCTGCTAAGGATGCTGTGGGCTAAGCTCAAAATGCCGTCTGCAGCAGAATTACCTGGGCATCTTTTTAAAATGAGAACGTCCCTGAACCAACAAAACCAGACTCCGTTCACTTGGTCTACGTAGAGCAGTGTTGTGGGATCTGCATTTGAACAATCGCTTTGATCGGGCGTGATCCAATAAAAATATAAGGTGCCCTGCAACTGCAAGCCACATCTGTAACTTTATATTTTCTGGTAGCCACATTTTTTAAAAAAAGTAAAAAGAAACCAAAGAAATTAACTTTAATGTATTTCGTCTCACTTCATATATCTATCGCGTCAACACGCAATCATTATCAACAACATTACTTATTTTTTCTCCTAAGTCTTCAAAAATACAGCAGACCTCAATTCACAGGAGGCACGTTTCAAGCGTTCAGTTGTTATTACTGCAAGAGACTTCCCTTTTGCGTTCAGTTTTGTGGAAGTCGTGCTTTCACTGATGTCCGTTGCTTAAGCATAATAAGCTGCTTGCCTGAGTCTGTCGGGGCTACTATACCAAAATACCACAAACTGGGGGGATTATCAACAACAAAAACTTATTTCTCAAAGTTCTGGAGGCTGGATGCCCCATATCGGGGTGCCGGGGACCCTCTTCCCCAGACGTCTCATTTTGTCCTCACGTGGGGGAGGACTGGGGAGCATTGTGGGGTCTTTTTTATAAGAGCATTCAGCCCGTTGATGAGGGGGCCACCCTCATGACCTAATGACTTCCCAAAGGCCTTACCTCATAACAGCAACACATTGGACTTTAGGATTTCAACACATAAATTTTGGGAGGACACAAACATTCAAACTATAGCAGTGCTCAAAGCAACGTCATGCATTTGGCCACTACCATCTGCCTCAACATCCCTCTCCAGATTGGAAGATGAGGAAACCAAGGTCCCAGTCCCAGCTCTGACTCATAGGAAATCCATGACCTTGAACAAGTAACCACCTCACCTGTCAAGATCCCAAATTCCTCCTCTAAAAGTAAATCACTTGAACTAGAAGATTTCTGGAAACCTTTCTTTGAAATTCAGTCGTGCTAACAAATGGAGTATCCACCCTTTGGTCCCAAGAAACTAGCATATTCCTTTTCTTCCTTCCTTTGCTGTGTGATTCTTCGCAGAGACTTAGGTCAGGCATGGAGCACTCGTTCAGTCCTTTCGATAGCTGACCAGTTAGCTCTGGTTCTAAGAGGCTGTGTGAAAGTCAACCATCACAACCGCTCAGGTAGTCGTATCTGTCTGGGAGAGCTCACCTCACAGAAGAAATGCTGACATCAACTTCAAGCCCACTTACGGGCAAGCTGATGACTTCATGTGTGCAGATCATTTAAACTTCTGGCGTTAATTAGGACAAGTAAGACAATGCTGATGTAACAAACCCCCAAACCTCAGTTGCTTAAGACAAAAGCTTATTTTTCGTTCATGCAACACATCCAATGTGGGTTAACACTGTCTCTTATGGGTTGGATTGTGTCCCCTAGAAATTTATATACTGAGGTCCAAGCTCCTTGTACCTCAGAATGTGACCTTATTTGGCAGTAAGGTCAAATAATTTATAGTTATAGATGTAATTAGTTAAGATGCGGTCTACTGAAGTAGGTGAGTCGCTAATCCAATAGGACTGGTATCCTCATAAAACCGGTAAGTTTGGGGACAGACATGCACATGGAGAATGAGCCATGTGAGGATGAAAACAGAGATCGGGGTGATGTTTCCACAAGCCAAGGAACAGCAAAGACTGGCAGCAAGCCACCAGAAGCTGGGGGAGAGGCACAGAATGGAGTCTTCCCTACTGCCCTCAGAAGGAACCAACCCTGACAACACCTTGAGCTTGGACTTCTAGGCTCCAAAACCGTGAGGCAATACATTTCTGTTACTTAAGCTGCTCTGTTTGAGACACCTCGTTTAAAGCAGCCCAAGCAAACTAATATGCAACCTCTCGGGGGTCTGAGATAATGAAGACTTTACCATCTTACATAGCTGAGCGATGCAGGACGCATGGTCTTTTCAGTAGTAGGACCAAGGGCGAGCCGCCAGGAGGCTCCTAAGTACTCTGGCCCACAAGTGACACAGGCCACTTCTGTGCAGGGCTGTTGGCCAGCACTAGTCCTATAGGTCCTAAGGGCAGGGCTAGAAAACACGGAAAGTGTTTGGTGAGCATCACCATGGCTGGCACCCTCCCTAACAGGGCCCCTCCCCAGAGACTAACATCCTTTCTTGATCAAAAGAAGGCTTTGCTGGGTGGTAACTACATAGTCATTCTGGCCCCTCCTTTTGTACCTTTCAGGGGCCTCAGACTAGGTATCGAGGAGTCAGAGGTCCATGCAGGTTTCATTGCGTTTCAGAGGACCGTTATAACTGAACTGTTGTAATTATAACTGGCTGTCAAGAGTATTGCACTAAGACAGACTCAGGTCTGAATGACGCATATCAGTGGTGCTGAGGGCGTGATCAGAGAGAAAGAGAGTGTGTATACCATGCACTTGCCCCTCCAGTTCTAGGGAGAGCAGGCCTGGATGATGGGGCACATGTTTACTCCTGGGTCCGCATAGTAAAGGGGTCAGAATGCCTGATTTTAGGTCTCCGTCCCAAACAACATGATAAAAATCCTTCCCCAGACAAAAATCCTTCCCCAGAAGGTTTGTAAACCTTCGTGGTTTACAAACTGCTTTTTACTTAACATTATCTCATCTGGTATCCTCAGCACTCTTGGAAGGCAGACATTTTAGATAAAGGGGGGGGAAAAAGTTTCAGAGGTTAAATCATCTTCCTAAAGTCACACAGGAGTAGTGGCTTTCAAAACCAGGGTTGGAGCCTACAGTTCTCAGCGCTCCGACCAGGGGCCTACTCTATACCCCTGGCACAGAGGTTAGTATCATGACTGGTCCACCAGCCTCCTGGTCTCAGTTCTAGAATGATTTTTGAAACAGGAAAAGGATACGCTTTGTTCAGCCCCCATTAGTATCACACTCTTCAGCCAAGCACTATGTAGGAAGCTCTGGAAGTGACTTGAGCAAAGATGGGGTCGCCATTATTTCTCTCGGACTCACCAAGGCACGGCTGGTTTTGAAGGATACAGGACTTTTGTTCGAATACATCTGTGGTGCAGATGTGTTAGAAAAGAAACCGGAGGTGCACTGCTCCAATATTTAACAAATAGGCCAGTGGAGAAACACACATGCACGCACCAAGCTTTGAGGTGTTCACGTAGTATGATCAGGTAACATTTCCCTCCCCAAACCACTGATATGAGAAGCTTCCCAAATGGACAGCATGGGAAAGATGATTAAGGTGGGTTTTTTTTTGTTGTTGTTCTTTTTTTTTTGCTAAATGACTTTTTAATTGCATAATGGTAATATCCCAGCATCTCTGCGCCACAGAGTGTTAGGAACATATTTTAAAAGCATTTGTGTGTCCTAAGAGAAAGGCTGGTACATAATTGCAAATTATTACTACTTCCGTGGGTCTTGCTGACAAGATTATCTCCCAGCAGGCTGACAATCAGAAATCTGCTTCTAATCTCCTGGGTTTCCACAGCTGGTAACCTTTTTCTTTATTCCCCAGATAGAATGGAAATGAGTGTTATGTGCAGAAGCCTTTTCCTTTCATGGACCATTTATCATATCAAAGCCCATTTGTCTGCGTAACCAAATTAGGTAAACAGAGTTCAAGGAGGAACTGACAGCTGGTAGAGAAGACAAGTAATCACAAAACACAAAGCTTCCTTGCAGCAGCTGCCATATAAGCACAGTTTTCAGAAATATGGCAGCGAAAAGGCTGTTTAAGGAGAGAATCTTCAGGGAACTGCTTCTAATGCTCATACCGCATAGTCTGAAATGGATGCTTCAATTCCCAATTCTTTGATATGGTGGATAAAGCCCTGTAAGATCTGTCCCTTCTCCCCTCAGCTCTTCCGAGCCCACAGGGTGCCAGCGGCGGTGCTAAATGCATCCCATGCATAGTTTCACTTCATCCTCAAAACAACTCTTGAAGGCAGGTATAACTACCACCGCCATTTTCCAGATGAGGAAACTGCAATTCAGAGAGGTTAAATAATCGGCCTAGGGTCACACAGCTGGAAAGGGGCAGAGCTCCCTGAATCCAAACACTCTTCTCTCGTATGTGTCACATTATCATGGGCCACACACTGTGCTTTGGTCTGGTGAGTGTTAAAGAAAAAAGTATTCTGGCATTTGTTAAAATGGTAAGAAAGAGTTTATTCAGGACTATTGCAATAGGTGTCAAAACTATCCTCATACAGGAGAGAGATCGGGCTCAACTGCAAAGAAAGCTGGGGGTTCACAGCCAACTAGCGCAGCGTGGAGAGTCAGCGGATGACAAATTACTAAGAGGAAACATATAAGGGATTCTTGCCAAAGGCAGGTCCAGGATTTGCCCATCGAAGGTGGGGGATGAGGAACTTGATTGATATCAAGGGTGGGGGAATCCTCACCAAGCTGACTTAGCAGGATTCTTGGTAAAACTGAGCTAGACGGGCCAAAGACAGGACAAGGGCTGAGGTGGGGGCTTAGTAGAAGAGGGGGCCCTGGGGAGCCTGACTGAAAACTTTGCTCCAGGAGAGTCTTTGTCAGGAAGCGAAGAAAATGGCCAATTCCTACCCTCACGGAAGGAAGAGTCTGGAGTCAAACAAAGTGACAGCCTTAGAGTGTGTGGTGTCACAGCTGTCCATAATGGAACCCTCCCTGGGATTTTCTTACACAGTATTTGACCAGGATGTTAGAAGGGGAGGTGTTGGTAGTGGAAAGGGGAAGTGATGAGAGGAGATATGGCAGCCGTGTGGGTAGGTGAGTTTCAGGACCTGACAAACCTAATCCATTTACCCCCGGGAGGGACGGGGAGGCAGCCAGCCCAGGGCTGCGTTTTGATTCAGCATCCCATATCCCTTGGGGTCTGGCCCTTCCTCCCAGGCTGTCTCGTCCTGGGTGTGTCTTTTACCCCCCGATGTACAACTGACATTTGGACAGCACCTTGACTTGGTTCTTTCTGATGGAGAGTTTGCTACAAGAGCAGGAAGACTGGGGAGAGCATCTCCTGCTTGGTTATACTGGATCTCTCTCATTCAGACGTCCCACATCCCAGCCTGCTGGGTAAAGCGAGCAGCCAGACAATGCACACACTTCATGTTCATTCATTCAGCCAATACTTAGTGATCGACTAGCCTACGAGAGGATTGTACTAAGTGCTAACAAGATACAGAGACGGATGAGACACTTATTTGCAAGTTCAGCAATCAGCACAGCTCACAGTTTGTGTTCAGACATCTGTACAATAAATCACGATGGATACTGAGACTTGAAAAGCTTCACAGGAGAATTACGACGATTGTTTAGGGAATACTTATTATCATATATGCCCACCGTTGTTCTAAGAATTTCACGCACGGTAACAAGACTCAGCAATTCTAAGAGGTAAATCCTGTCAGCAGGCTCCTTTTAAAAGTCGGCCCAGGGAGATTATCTCGTCCCAAGTCAGAGAGATGGAGGAGTGAGGCCAGGACTCAGAGCTGGTCGGCCCCACCGTGTACAACACGCTGTGGAAGTTCCGTAACCTCCACCACCGTGCGGTACAAATAATAACGCATCACGGGCACTCAGATCTGGGACATTCACTTCCACCTGGGGATTCGAGGACCATGAAAACCCATTCAGTGTGATCACACAATGGAAACAGACAATGCCTGAACTTGGCAGACACGAGGGAGCCTGACCCATTACTGGTAGCAGCGGAGTTTTCAAAAGCTCTCATTGTGCCAGAAAAGGCTTCTTTTTCCTCCGATGTGACACTTCTCAGACGTCACTGTGAACACATCCCACCGGGGAGTCGTGGTGACGTTCAGGTTGTGATTCAGTAGGTCTGGGGTGGGGCCTGAGACCCTGCATGCCTCACCGACTCCCAGGTGATGCAGAATCTGTTAATCCATAGACTGCACTTGGACAAAGAAGGCTCTAGAGCAGTGGTTCTCAAAGTGTGCTTCCTGGAACAGCAGCAGCAGCAGCATCACTGTTAGAAAAGCAAATTCTCAGCCCCACCCCAGCCTAATTGAATCAGAAACTTGAGGGTGGAGCCCAGTGATGATGACGCACGCTGAAGTCTGAACCACACTCATCGGGAGGCAGTATATTCTCCTTTACTCTTCTTCAATTATGGTTGTATTTTTTCTTCTGCTGGAGATTTTGCCTTACTTCCAGATGAGGGAAGAAGTCCTGATGTACTTGCTACATGAATGGGGTGGGGGGTAGGGTGAGGGCAACACAGACTCCCTTCCTGACAAATCCTCTCTCAGCAACTCAAAATGGTAAATTGTGTGGTAGCATTCTTAAAGCCATAGGCCAGACCCCACCAAGATCCATCTTTATCCAGATTCACTGTTAGCCTGAGTATGTAACTATCAAATACGTGTATATGTATGTGTGTGTGTGTATACAAGTGGACACTTTGGTCAATGTTGCTCAAGCAGTAGTTCGCCGTAATCAGAAGTGTCTGGACGCTGATGGCACTTTGAGCACCTCTTGTAATTGCAGACGTCAAATGGGACTTGTATTCATCTTTTGTTATATATTGAGTATTACAATTTTAATATAGTTTTCCTTTCTTAAAATGTGTATACATTTTTCACACCCTCTGTATATATGGTTTTATACACACACACACACACACACACACACACACACTCACACATATTTGCATGTGTAGGCTTTGTACTACTTGATAGATTTGTGGCGAAATACACACTTGACTCTAACAAACATTTCCAAGATCTAAATGAAACAACATAATAGAAATGAAAACTGCTTAATATGTAGCATTACCGAAAAAGTCTCTCACTCTTATTAACATGACCTCAGCATTTGTTAGGTGCAAGGTTATAATTTCTCAGTGAATGCAAGCAAGCTTAGTATCATAATTTTATGAGTCTTCAGTTTAATTTCAATAGAAATTGAGATGTTTGTTTCCACTATATCAAATCTGCCTCTGGATACTGGAAATTTGCATTACTCAGGATAGAATGGGCTAACTAGCAAATAAATAGAAATTTTCAGTTTTTTTTTTTCTTTCATGCTCGCAGTACATGTGCAGCATGGTGTGTGGGGGTGGGGTGGGGGGAGAGGGGTCTGGTCCACGCAGTCACTCAGGACCCCAGGCTAATAGAGCTCTACCATCTTGAGACGCAGCTACTTCAACCTGTAGCTTCAGGATATTGATACAGAACAGAAATTGGAGACTTAGCTGAGGCTCTTTCACTCTCTCAACTGGAAGTGACACACATCACTTCCACTCAGGTTTCACTGGCTAGAGCAAGCCCATGACTCTGCCTAGCTACAAGAGAAGCTGGAAGAGTAGCCTGTCATATTTCCAGGAAGAAAAAGAAAACTAGAGATTGGTGAACAGTAGTAATGTCTCTACACGCAGTACAAATGTGTTGCATTTGAATCCCCATAAGCTTCATAAGTTATAATAAGATCAATAATCAATAATAAGATCACTATAAATCAGCATGTATGACACTATTTTTATGTCTACTTTTGTGTCTATTTCATTGCCACTTAATATATACATACATACCTATATACATGTGTATATGAAAGCCTTCAGATGTCCTTTATTTGTAATGTATGCTCTGCCTATTTAAAAAAAGATGGTTTAGAGGGTTGCCTGATTTTAAAACTAAAAACAACAGGAGAACATGAATTGTATACATGGGAAATGGGAGGACATTGTAACAGAAGCTGAAGGCAAGGTGCCAAGATGTTCACTGCACTTAAGTTTATCTTTGAACTTCCAGGTAGCCAAGGGAAGGCTATGTGCTAGGCACTGACTACCCTATTTTATATATATCATATCAACTGGTACTAAAATAGCCTGTGAGGTGGTCCCATTATTTATTTAGCTAGCACAAACCTATAACCTATCTGAGCAGGGTATGAACCCTGTCCCATCTGACTCCAGAGCACTCAGACCCAACCCATGTGTAGTACTCTGGTAACAATGCCAGTCACCTGTCATTTCTTCAAAGCTCTCACTGATTACATATGCCTTTCATTGGATGTTGTAATTAAATCAGATGTTATCAGGCATGGAGCTCAATCTCTGTAGAGCCTTCTTTATGTACTGGAATGAGTCCCAGACTACAGCCAGTGAGGATTTTGTAAGGTCAGGTCCCTGAAAAGAGCATTAGTCACACACACGCGCACACACACACACACACACACACACACACACACAATGCCCCCACCCCTCAGGAGTTAGCTCAGCATGAAGTCTTAGCTACTGATCCATTCTCATTTTCTCTTCTGTCCTCCTGAGAGAGAGGGGGACCTGGTTTTCATCACCAGGTAGAAGAGCCCATTATCTGTGGACACGCTGCAAGGAAAATGTAAGTTGGAAACATTTAGCAAGATGTAGACATGGAATGAAAAAGAGAAGAGCCTTCTTGTTTCCTTCCCTTGGCCACCTGGAAGTTGAAAGATAAACTTAAGTGCAGAGAGCATCTCGCCATCTTGCCCTCAGCTTGTTATAATATCCTTCCATTTCCCATGCATAGGATTCATGTTCTCCTGTTGTTTTTAGTTTTAAAATCAGGCAAACACCTTAAACCATTTTCTTTAAATAGGCAGAGCATACATTACAAATAAAGGACATCTGAGGGCTTTTATACACACATGTATGTATAGGTATGTATGTATATATTAAGTGGCAATGAAATAGACGCAAAAATAGACTTAAAAAGTATGAAAAGCATGTTCAATAAGGATCAAAATGTCACAGAATGGATGTTGACAATGGAATTAAATGGTTTTTATTCAAATCCTAGCTCCATCTATACCTGCCCTGTGATACTCAGTTGTTTATCTGCTCGCTGCCTCTGCAGGCTCATCTGCAAAAGGAAAGAAAAGCATCTCTACCTGGGAGAGTGGTTATGAGGATGAAGTGAGCCCAACCACATAAAGCAATGGACACGCTTTGCTACGACGCCTCACACATAGGCCCTCGGCGTAAGTGGTGATTGGTGATGACCGTGGGTTGGAGTGAGGCGTGTAAAACTCCCGTGACTTTCGCAGGGGGTTAGGGAAGAGAAACCAGCACCCCTGGGGCTGCGTGGTAGAGGGAACGATCAGGAGTACACTTCTACCTGTATGAAACAGGACGTACATTTTAATCTCTACACAAGGTCAGAGGAGGATTCACATTGTAGAAACTATAAACATCTCATTTCCCGTGAGGCTGTACAACTAAGCTAGTTAGCTGCCCAGCATCTATTTGGGGAACAAAAATGTATGTTTAATGATGAAGAAAAACAATGTCAGAAGGAACACGCTCTGCTTTTTATGCCTGTCTCTAAAGCACATCCGTATTCCGAATGACAAAGCAGAAAGGAAATACAGGCTGGCAGCCCATGCCCTTTTCCAGAGAGCTGACTCACCTCCTCAATGAATGTCCTGGGGAGACATGTTTATGAGGATGGCATCCTCTGAGAGCTCCTGGGGTGCATGTTTTATGCTATGCATGCACTGTGCTTCCAGGTAGATAAACTGAAGCACGCTCGCTTTGAATGCACAATCTTGTAACATTTTCTAAAAGCAATTCTAAAATTTTCTAAAAGCATATCAATGGATGTGTTGTGGGCTGGTAACCTAGCCAGAACGCCAGAAAATAGACAGTGGCCACAACCCCCACTGCCTCTTCCTCAGGAGAGAACCCAGCACCTTCTCAAGCCATGAAAAGACCTCAAACATGTCGCTCCCCTTAGAAGTTGCTCCTGTGAAGGGAGCCAGCTGTCCTCTCTCTCCCTGCTCATGGATGTGTCTTTGCATTATTGTCTCTCACTACTGGGTCCCACCTTTCTCTAACCAAAGCCAGCTTCTACATGACGCTCCCAGTGCCTTTATTCTTCTGTGCCTCTCCTCCCTTTTCAAATGAACGTCACCTTCACGCCAGCCCCTCAAAATTGTTCCTCTACTTCAAAGCCCAGTTGAAACACTGTTTCTCTTATCTATATCTAGTCAAGAAATACATATTGACTACCTGGGTGTTGAGGCCACAGCAGTGAGAAAAAGAGGCTTTGCTCCCTCTCTCCTGGAGCTTAGATTTTAGTGGGGGGAGGCAGAGAATCAAGGAATGGCAGTACTGTAGGTACTAATTGGGGCGGCATCACCAGGCTTCTGCATGAGATGAAGGAAACTTTATCTCTAGGAGAAATTATCCATCCTTCCCCTATACACCGACCCGTGACTCGGATGCACCTTGCACAAAAACACCAGTGCAGATCTATGTCAGTGGGGATTGCTGGGCAAAAAGAACTCTGTGGCTGGCTGAGTACCTCAGAGGAAAGTAGGACTAAACAAAATTTGGAAACTTAACCATGTTAACCGATTATATACCTGCGAGAGGAGGTATCAAATGCAGCCACCCCCAAATGCATTTGACATTAGCACCCTGCTACAGGGCACTTCACAGGTCTAGGGTCGCTTGGAACATTTGGGGAAATACTGTATTTCCCATTCCACCATATTAACTCTCTAAAGACAGATATGGCATCCGATCATTGTGTCCAACACATAACACAGCTCATGCCACGTAACAGGCATAAAGAAATATTCCCTTTTGTTGCTAACAGCTTACTGTCTTGGGTAAATATAAAGGCCTGTTTCAAATCCCTCACTTATATGACAGGTGGGATAAGAGTGCTTGCCTACGGGCGGTAACCACTTACTGTTGTTTTGTTTTTGTTTTTTGTTTTTTTGTAAGAGAAAAGAATTAATGACACTTGCTTTCATCCTCCATCCCTTCAACATACCCTGGGAAGAAACCTCTAAGAACTTTGCCCAAAACGTGTGTTTAACCAGGAAGATAAGGCACCCTTTGTGGAGGACTTGAGCTGATAGTTCCAAAAAAGTGGCAGGATGGGACTTGGAAATTACAACACATGTGGCTATTTAAATTACCTAAAAGTAAATACCATTTTTAATTTAGTTACTCAGTCAGACAAGCTACATTTCCAGGGCTCAACAGCCACATTCAGTTAGTGACCACTGTATCAGAAAGCACAGATAGTAGAGCATTTCCATCACCACAGAGAGCTCTACTGGGCCGTGCTGCTAGAAGGACAGTCCTCCAGCATCAGAGCTGCAGTCACTCGGTGACATCCTGCATTCTTTCTGGCTTCCCATGAAGACCTCAAGCAACGACTAATGCCCACCCCGCCCTCCCAACCACAATACTGTAGCCAACTTAAGATGGCCAGCTATAGGACAAGTAGGAAGTCCGAGTTCAATAGCAAACAGACAGCAACCTTCTCAAAGGGCCTGTCGGTCTCTCTGACCACCCAGGGGTATTTATTATCCCAGATACACCCGGAGAGGCTGCATGCCAGAGTATAATTCCTATGAGCAGAGCACAGATGGCAGAGGTGTAATGAAATGGGTTGGACAAGGTCCCAAGCCAAGTAAGTGGTGGAGTCTGGATTTGGGGAGGGATGTGTTTCCACCTCCCCTCAGCAATCTATGAAAGCAAGAGTTTAACCAGGGTTGAGCTGTGAGGTCCTGGTGGGCAGATCCAAGGCCAAGGTGAGGACTCAGAGGGCAATTCCCTGTAGAGCAGAGTCTGTGCTTCTTCCACAGACACTGCGCTTCCTCCATGCGCTGGAAAATCTTAAGCCAATTTCACAACTAATTCACAAGCTAATTGAGACCAGACTGCGCCTCATTGTACGGCATAGTCATGCCATTACGTACATCCTAGGCCGAACCTTCATTTAGATTACAGATTTCCCAGCACAGTTGTTATTGGTAATTAAACCTACTTGATTGTTCCATTACACAGAGATTACATGACAGCAAAGGAATCAAACATAACTAATCTGTAGCTCATTTCTAAAGGTGCACGGAAATGAGAACCAACAATGGTATAAAATATGTGAATGACGCGCGCCCATTGTTTCTTGTCAGTCTTTGGCAGGCCTGGCTCATGGAAACTCAGAGATTTAAGGCATTTTAATACGCAACATGTATCTGTTTTATTGTTACACAGTGAAAATTAAACATGGATGAAAAGCACCATGAATTAACTTTGAAAAATCACACTTGCAGTGCCCCAAAATAAATCCCCAGCAATTTACATTTTTGTAATCCAGGGCAGTTCTAGAAGGATGTTGCCCATAATCTGTGTCTAACCTTTAGTTCTCAGTCCACATTTACTGCCAGAAATCAAGGGCTGTCTCAGGTCACCGACTTCTCAGCTAAAGTGACTATCTAGACTCCCTGGGCCTGGCTGATTTCCATTCTTTGATTTTATTTCTTCAGATTCAAATTCCACTTCTCCCCCCAACCCCCACCCTCCTTCAAATTGTAGGCTACATCAGAATCACCAATCAGAATTTCTCAGTCAAGGGTCTGGTTGCAAAGGCAGATGCCTGGGCCCTGTAGGCGGCAGTATCCCTGAGGCCGCCACCCAAGAACCTACACGTCTAATCAGCCCCCAGGAGAGTCTCATGCAAACTAAAGTCACTCACCACCATAGTTGACACCAGCTCTCTCAAGAGCAAGAATCAAATGTCACGTACCTCTACATTTCCAGCATCCAGCTCCATGCCTAGCCAAGGATGAACATCGACGGGAGAACGCACTGACCCAAATTCACAAGCTCTTTCCTTTGTAATGGGTCTTAAAAGAAAAAAAAAAAGACCATATTATGTAGGGATCTGTCCCCTCCAGCCCGCTTTCTACTTTCTACAAAAACAAGTCATTCACCTCCCCTGGAGCCTCTCCTGAGACGGACCTACCTGAGTTGCCAACTCCCAAGACCAGAAAGTAAGATTGTTCCAATGCTACCAGGAGTGGCGCCTCCTGCCACTGGGGCAGGGAGGTGGCCTTATCTTCTCAACATCAAATATCTCTCCTTGGAGCACTTAAACCAGTGTCTGATTTTTACAACAGAATCACCTAGAAGCTTACTCAGGTTCCTGGGTGAATTTCCACCCTGAGAGAAATACCTGCAGGGTGGGATTTGGGGCAGTGAGTTGTCTATGCAGCCCCCGGGTGATTTTGATGCTGAGGACCCTGACCCATTCATAGAAAAATTCCTGTTTAAGCCTAATGCTCAAAGAAGTCCCTCAACTTCCTCTCTTCAAAAGCGGGGGAAGGCTGTGCCCCCTTAGCTCTCTCCGATTTGGCAGGGGAGGAAGGGCGAGTGGATGGAGGATGGATGCCCAACACAGAAATTATGAGCATTATAGTCTGATGGATATGTGAGACTTAATCTGAAGGTCCTCCCGAAACTGCCCTCCAAGAGCTTAGAGACCTTCCCGCAAATTGAAGAAGGAATGAAGGAAACACATGCTAAGTGCTAAGTGTTGCCTATTGTCTATTTAATCACCTCTCTACAGCCTACCTAGACCCCACTGTCTGCTCCCAGGCAGAATTGTTTGCCTGCTGCTCCTGCTTCCCAGGGCATTTAGCCCCTTTCCTGGATTAGAGCACTGATCTGGCACTAAAGCTAATTGTTTGTCGTAGGTCTTTGTTCCTCAAGGCTGGTGGGTACTTTCTTTATCTCAGCAACACCCACGCCTGGCCACGAGGTACTGTTCAAATAAAGGTTCCAGGTGGGTGGACTGCAGATAAGGTCAACCCAGGCCCCTGGGATGGGCTTCTAGGAGCGAACTGCACATGGACGTGTTGGCTTTGCAGGCCGGCCGGAACCTTTTTACAGCTTTGCTTCTCTTCAATATATTTTCCAGAATTTTGTCACTATCAACAAATCTGGATGCAAAGCTACAGAGACAAATTATTTCCCCCAAAGACATTTCCCATTAACGTTGAAGCCTGTGTTGTTTTTCAGTTTTGGAGATATACACACACATATACCTATATGTATATACCATATATACATACATACAATACATATATATCTGTGTGTGTATATACATTTGTGTGTGTGTGTGTATATATATATATATATATATATATACACACACACACACACACACACACACACACACACACACACACATTCCTTGAAGCCAGAGTTTTGGAAGAACTCCCTGACTGGCTCCTGTCTCTCCCCACTTCCAATCCATCTCCCACCCTGATTCCACAGACATGTTCCTGAAAACACAGACCTGTTATTCCTCTCCCTTTAGGAAGAAGGACAACCTCCATATGGCTGTGGCTTCCAAAGCCTTTTTATCTCTTTCTAGGGCTCTACTCTGCAAAATGCTTTTGTTGTTCTAGTCTTGTACCTGCCCCTCTGAACAAGACTCTTCACCCAAGTTTGGCTTCTGCTGTTCGCTTTACTCAGAATGCCATCATCCCCATTCTGGCCTCTTGAAATCCCACCTACCTCTCAAAACCTACCAGAGTGCCAGCTGCAGCTCAGTGAATGGGATCAACAGCTGGCTCCACCATTTACCAGCTGTGTGACCATGGGCAAAACACTCGACCACTCTGAGCCTCAGTTTGCTCAAGAAGAGAAACTAAAATCCCCAGACAATAATTTTTAGCTCCCAGCTCAATCCTCTGAACCACTCTCCTTTCCCTTCTCATATAGAGAATACGCTTTGCCTTACTAGACCTGAGTCACGTTCGTTACCACCCCAATGGATTAAGTGGCCTTAGAGGTCAAGTTGCTACATTTGAGACGTGCCTAGCCCATTGAAGTATGCAATGGATATAAGATGAGAGGTTAATTTATCTCCTCCTTCATAATCAGACCCACATAATTCACAGGTCAGTTGCTTCAGAGAGGTGATATTGAAATAAACGAACTCAGAGGTCAGAATGATCTAACCTCGAACCCTAGCTGTGTGAACTTAAGCAAGACATTTATTATTTCCTAATCTGGAGCGTGAGGATGGTAATGCCTCTGGAAATAACCCTGCTTCATGGGGGTGTTCAGAGGATTAAGAACACTAATGTGACTGAAGTGCCATCACAGTTATTATTGGGATGTCATCAAGCTTTTGGTTTTGCCTCTCCCAACCTTGGCAGACTCACCAGGTGAATATCTGAGCTCAGTGGTGTTAAAGGCCTGTGGCTCAGCTGTCCCACAACCCAGCGCCACACTGTGAATTTTGTGAGTCATAGGTAATTTTGGTTTTATGAACCCCTTCCTCCACAAAATAAGAATAATAAAATGAATTCTATTTTATGACTGCATTGGTATAAAGATGAATATAATCCAGGCTGGATTTATTATTATAAAGTGCTTATTATTATATTGTTTCTTCTGATTTTAAAAGAAATTAAAATTAAAACATTTTCGTGGGCCCCTAGGATTACTGTGGGCCCCAGGCATTGCACTTCCTGTGAGGGATGGAGAAGTCAGCCTGGCCTTAGGCCTCTGCAATCTGACCTCTTAAGTGTCACCTCCAACCAGGCTCTCTGTCACTGGCTCTTGTCCTGCCACTTCTGGGGTCTTTGCACATCACTGAGTAGTTATACCAACTTGTCCTTCTTCCTAGAACTCGCTCCTGTGCCCCTTTCCCTTTGCTTTAACTTTCCACACATATCAGAGCAGTGGCTCTCTGAGCATTAGAATTCGCTTACAGCACAGATCCCTGGGCTTTATCCCGGATTTTGGATCCAGCAGCTCTGGGGTGGGACCCAAGAGTCTGTATTTTAACAGCATCCAGGTGCTGCTGATGCTGCCGGTCCTGAATCACTTGGAGAACAGCTGCTTTCGAGGTCCACTCTGTTTCCATTCTCTCTCGTTAGACTTCTCGGATGTGATTTGGTCACATTTCTCCCCAGGGACTAAAGGCCCCCGCTTTATCGATGTAATACTTTGATGCATGTCTCTCTCTCTCTCCCATTTGACTGTAAGCTCCACGTGTCTTTCCGCTTTCTGCGGCATCTGCACCCAGCACATAGTAGGTGCTCAGTAAACACGCGACGACTCCAGAAAAGTTAAACCAACTTAACCTCCTGGCAAGTGAACGCGAGTGTCAGAATCCTCTCAACTCATCAGCACTGCATTTACACTTTGCTTTGGTTTGTCTTGCCCCCTTCTTTACAGTTGTCAGCATCGGAACTCCTCATATGCCTCTCATTCTTGAGGCAGAGCGGGTCACTGGCCAGAAACGGCTTGGTGCCACCAGGAAGGCCTGGCCTTAAGCTCCGGCAGTCCCACCCTCACATCTGGCCCCGCCCAGATCTTCCGCCTACGTCACCAGGCCCCGCCCCTTTCACCGCCCCAGGCCCAGTGCCGGTCTGCGCATGCCTTTCCAGCCGAGCGCCTCCGAGGAGTCTACCCTTGGAAACAAACTTGACCCGAACCATGTCGCGACCCTCTCCTCCGGAGCCAGCCAGGTAAAGCCTCCCCGGCCTTGATCGCGGCGGGGCCCAACAGATCGCGGGCCGCCGGGGCCTTCTGCTTGCTGTTGATTTTGCCGAGCCCGCGCTCGGTGCACTCACCTCCTTGCCGGCCCCTACGCACCTTCTCCAGCCCAAAACAGAGCCGGGCTTCGGCTAACTTGAGTTAACACCCATCATCATGGGTTCACGCCTCTTCTCCAAGGGCGAAGCGTTTCCCCCTGTACAGCCGCCGTACCTGTTCCGCTCAGGCGTCCCCAGAGTTCAACCTCAGGAGCCACGATTCTGCACCCGGCAACCCTGGGTTCAAGTTCCCCTGTAGCTACTTCCAGTCGTGGCCTTGGGTCTCTCAGTTATGTAACCTCGCTGAGCCTGGACAGGATAATGCGCTCACCTCGCTGGGCTGTTGTGATAAAGAGAAAAGCAAGGAAAAGAGTGTGGAGTGAGCTCATGCTCAGAACAGGGTAACTGCTACTGTTATTGGTGTTTTTACGGTAATTATTTCCAGGACCGGCCCCTAATGCGGACAGGCACATTTCTGCAGACTTTTGCTCTGCTGGCCCCTCTGGTCAGTTCTGGGGGCCTCTTAGAAGCCACGCTGGCTCGAATCCATCCCCACTGGGTAGGCCAGTTTCCTCTCCTGGATGTGGGGCTGTGTGCATAGAAAGTAGGCTGGGGTCCCCTCCAGTGCCAGCATTCCATCATTCTTTTCAAGCCATTTGGCCGGTTGCAGCGCTCTGGCCGTTATTGTAGTTCACCTAACCGCAGTGAGCGTCCTGCCATATAGAAAGAGGCAAAAAATAGCCAATACCTCCTGCAAACTACTCCTCATGTAACGAGGAGGACGAGTATGACAGTAGTCACCATTCATTGGCCACTAGCTGAGTACCAGCCACAGTGTCTGAACCATGTCCTTAAATCCTCACAGATGTCTTCAAGCATGCCACAGAGGACAGGAGGCCTCAGAGAGCTCATTCCTAAACACTCTGAGACCAGTTCTGGCTGACTTAAACATCGGATTTAGCCCACTATGTAAAACTGCCTTTCCCATAGAAAAATGAAAATCAAAATGTTACTTTATTGGGCTGTCATAACCAAGTGCCACAAACTGGGTCACTTACAACAAGAGAAATTTCTTCTCCCACAGTTCGAAAAGCTAGAAGTCCAAAATCAAGGTGTGGGCAGGGCCATGCTCCATCAGAAGTCTCTAGGGGAGGAGCCTTCCTTGCCTCTTCCAGCTTCTGGTGGCTTCTGGTGTTCTTCGGCTTATGGCAGCATCACATCCAGTTTCTGCGTCTGTCTTCACATGGCCTTCTTTCCTGTGTGTATCTATCTCTGTGTCCTCTCTTCTCATCAGGACACCAGTCGTTGGATTCAGGGCTCACTCTAAATCCAGGATGATTTCCTCTTAAGTCCTAAACTACTTACATCTACAGAAAAGCTATTTCCAAATAAAGTCACATTCTGAGGTTTTGGGACGGACACTATTTAACTCACTACACAAACCAGCAACCACATACACCTTTCAGAAGGACCAAAACAAATTCACAGTCATGGACGCAGGGCACCATTTGTGGTTATACATCCAAATACTTGCATGTTATCAGGTCATTGTTCTCAGTGTGTCCCCTGTTCCACAGCATCAGCCCCACCGTGGCTTGGGACTTTGATATAAATCCTAACCCTCAGGCCCCACCCTAAACTTACCAAGTAATGGTTTGGGGGTGGGCCCAGCAATCTCTTGTCATAAGTCCTCCAGGTGATTCTGTTACTACTACAGTTTGGGAACCACTGTTGTAAGGCAATTGAATGTTTGATAACAAATGGAATGCTTAGTAACACGACATAAGGGCCAGGTTTAGAGAAAGTCCTTAACCTTACAATGGGCTGACCTTACAGTGACTTACTCAGCAAACCTCTTACCTGAATATAATTATGGATTTCAACATTTAACTATTGCATTGTTAAAAGAATAGTTTACCATAATTTAAATTTAATTTAGGTTTCAAGTGAACTTGTGTACTAAACTGTGTACCTGGTACAGTAGTCCTCCCCTCACCTGGGGGATGTGTCCCCAGACTCCCAGTAAGTGCCTGAAACTACAGATAGTGCCGAACCTTATATACGCTGTGTTTTCCTATACACATATACTTATGAAAAAGTTTAATTATAAATTAGGCACAGTAAGAGATTAGCAACAAGAACTAATAATAAAATAGAACAATTGCTATAACATGCTGTAAGAAAAGATTTGTGACTGTACTGTACCTTATTGTACTGTACTCATCTTGTCACTCAAAGGAAGCACTCGAGGGCTTCTCTTTGGCATACCTGAGTTGCCGGCATCACTACTCTTGTGCTTTGGGGCCACTCTTCAGTACAATACGTGTCACTTGAACACAAGCACTGCTAGCACCACAACAGTCATCTCATCACCGAGAAGGCCACTCCATGACTAATGGGCAGGCCGCACAGCCAGCCTAGATAATCTGCATAAAAGGATGACTCCCGTCCCAGGTGGAATGGAGTTGGACAGTGTGAGATTTTTATCACACTATTCAGAACAGCAAGCAATTGAAAACTTGTAAATTGTGCTTTTCTGGAATTTTTCATATTTTCCGACTGTGGTTGACCATAGGTAACCGAAACTGCGGAAAGCGAAACCACAGATAAGGGAGGGGGCTACTACTGTAGGGTTTTGCCTCATTTTATCTTGCGCCCAATCATGCGATTTGGGTATTAGTACTTTTGCCATGTTATTGAAAAGTACACTGAGACTCCGAAATAGGAAAGCTGAAGGTACACAACAAAGCAGAAACAGGCAGGACAAGGAGCTTTTTACCATAACTCTGGTGACTAAAATGTGTGGTTTGTTTCCATTTTAGAAACAGTTTGATAGATGATGCTAAAGCCCGCTTAAAAAAGTATGATGTTGGGACCAAATATTCTCACTTGTCGTCTAATAAATATTCCATCCTTTTACCGTTGTTGGCTAAAGAAGGAAAACTTCATCTGTTGTTCACCCTTCGGTCAGAGAAGGTAGGTGACCAACAGATCCTGCCATTAAAATCTCAGAACATTCGAAAACCCCACAGAATTGTGTCTGGTTCCATTTATAGGAAATATCCAGGATAGGAAAATCCACAGAGACAGAGTGTAAAGGAAGAGAGAGGGGGATTGGGATACAGAGCTTAATGGACAGAGTCTTCTTTCAGGGTGATGAAAATGTTCTGCGACTAGATTGTGGTAGTAGTTATATAAAATTGTAAATATATTAAATGTCACTGAATGGTTCACTTTAAGATGGTTAATTTTATGTTGTATGAATTTCACCTCAATTTAAAAAAACAACAGTTTATAAAACTGTTCTGAGGACTCAGTGAAAAACATCCTTGTGAAGCAACATGCCCAGAACATGGTAAGCGCTCAGTAAAAGTTATCTATTGATCACATTGCTCTTTTCATTATTATTTTTAATTTTTAAAATTATTTTATTTTACTTATTATTAGTTTCAGGTTTTTGTTTTTAATTCTTTCTTTCAGCTTTTTTTTCTCCCCATCAATGTACATCTGTTTCATGTGTATGGTATCTTTTGGGGGCAAGTAGAGAAAAATTAGAAGTGAAAGAAGTTCTCAAATTTCTTTTTTTTTAAAATGATTCAAGTGAAAACATTCTATTTTTTTGTTTTGTTCGTATTCTCTCCATTATTACCAACAGTGTTAAGAATAGTCTATGGTACAAAATACAAGTTCAGTAAATACTTGTTGAATGAGTATATGGTCCCAAAATTGGAATCACACATTGCAGCTCTGCTCTTTCAATATCCAGCTAAGACGGTCCCCTGGTGAAGTATGCTTCCCTGGAGGAAAGTGCGAGCCTACAGATGTGGATGATGTGGCCACAGCTCTCCGGGAAGCCCAGGAGGAAGTGGGGCTGTGTCCTCATCAGGTGGAGGTCATCTGCTGCCTGGTGCCCTATCTGTTTGATGTAAGAGTTGGAATGGAACTGGGTTTCTTAGACTCTCCTGAGCTCCCAATGGATCCACTATCTAAAGGATGGTCAAATGTGACCTTTGAGCTTCTATACATAAGAGTCAAGAGACTGGTTCTTGTGTGGACTTTGCCCCTCGTGAGCTAAGTGGCCTTGGGCCAGCCCCTTTTCTTATCTGAGCCACACATTCTCATCCAGTAATGAAAGGGGAACTCCATCAGTCGTTTGCAAACATGGTATTGTGTTTGAACCCTGTAGATGCTTCTATACTAAACCCCAGGCCTCAAAATTCCCAGTAGAATCTTTCACTTAACAGCATCCTACATTCATTTGCAAGCAGTTTTGATTGTAAATAGAAATCTCCCCACATGTAAACATACACGTTATGTAATATAGTGATACATAATTATATATATGATTTCCCATAAATGGGAATGTAACACAATTAATACTATGTCACTTTTCTATTGATAAATGGCATATCCTTGTCTATACTGATAGGGAAAGGTGTCTGTTGCATTCTTTTTAAAGGGCTGCATAGTATCCCATTATATGGATATTCTCATAATTGATCTACCCTAAATGTCCATCAATTGAGGAGTGATAACTAGAGTTTGGGGCTGTTGCAAATAATGTTTCAGTCTTGTGCAGTAAATCCTCACTTAACATTGTCGGTAGGTTCTGCAATTTTAAGCGAAATGACGTATAATGAAACCAATTTTACCGTAGGCTAATTGATATAAACAAAAATTAAGTTCCCATAGTATCTCATCTGTGTTATAAGGAAGCAGTGTCATTCGAACACCTGCTGTACTTGTATATTTTCTCACTGGTAGGAATTTATCATACAGATAGACACAAATGCAACTGCTAAATCACAGGGACAATAGTTTCATAATGCCAAGCTGCCATTCCAAAAGAGTGTGCCAATTTATGGTCACAAAAGAATCACTTTCAGAGTCATCTCACAGATGCGGCCTCAGGTAGGGCAGAGACATCCCCCGTTTCATGGGGAACATAGAATTTACGTCTGCAGCCAGTTCTTCCTCCTCCCTGCCCACCTTAGGCATTGACTGTTTCAGCCTGTATTCTTGGCTTACATAGGAGTGGCATGCCTTCAGCATTTGAAACAATATCTCTTCACTTCTTAATTTCTGTATTTTGTTTTCTGCTTTTAGACAGATACATTGATAACACCAGTTGTAGGGTTTATAGACCCCCACTTCCAGGCTCAGCCTAATCCTGATGAAGTTAAGAAGGTGTTCCTGGTGCCTCTGGAATATTTCTTGCATCCACATGACTACCACCAGAATCACGTGACACAATCTGGTCGTCATTTTATTATTCATTGCTTTGAGTACACAAACCCTGAAGATGGTGTGACTTACCATATCAGAGGAATAACTGCAAAATTTGCTGTGTTCGTTGCCTTAATTATTTTGGAAAGAAAACCCACCTTTGAGGTTGAGTTTAATCTCAACGATCTAATGTCATCCTCTGAAGAGATCTTCCTGAAGCTTCATAAACATGCAACAAGCAAGTTATGATTTATGAGACCAACAAGCAAATAACTAAGCAGCTTTTTTGTGTGCTTATCCACAGAACAACAATAATGCCAGCTGGTGGATTTTGACAGGCACGAATATTTTTCCTGCAATCTGAAGGTAAACACCTTGCCTTATTTCCACTTACTCTCTATTATCTGAAAGAGCAAGTCTTTCAAAAGTGGAAAATGTGTTTTTAATATTGCATAATTTCACCCCCCAATATATTAACACTATTTGTCTTACACATGTAAGAAAAACTATCTGGCACATAGTAGGTACTTAATAAATATTTGTTGAATATATGACCATGTGGCTTTTATCTTATTTGCGAAAGGTAATATCTCTTTCTGTCTGTTGTTACATGTGACAGAAACTTCTGCCCAGCCATCAGAATCTATCCTCCCTTTCTTCCATGGCAGTAGACCGGAAGCTAAGCCCAAAACAAAGCTCCCAGGTAGAAACAGCATTACCCAGGATTCCTTGCAGCTAAATGTGGCTCTGAGACTTAGTTTAGGCGAATGAGACGAGAGCGAAAGTTGACCTCGCAGGTCATCTCCCATTTAAGAGATAAGCCAGCTTCCCTGGATTCTCTTTGCCCTTTCCATGATCAGCAACATGGATTTATCTGCAACCCCGCCTTGAACATACAGATGAGGACAATTCCTAGTGGAATGGCAGAACCAAAAGATGGTAAGAGCTTGGATCTCTGAATGACTGGAACAAAGCAACCCTCCACCCTCGGCTGCTCTTAACGACTGTTACATGTGAGAAGAATGATATTCTTTCTGCTACTGTAATTTAGGGTCACTTTGCTTGAACAGAGCTATAATCCTAAATAATATACCATCACACTTGAAAATGGCTTGAGGGGTATTCACGCAAACTTGAGTTGTTGCCAGCAGTTAGAATTTGGGATGAGCTGACATCTAACATAGGGTTCTGTGACATGGACAGGATGCCCTTATGTGTTGGTGGGGTTTGGCAGTCATCCAGAGCAGCTGAAAAGGAGGAATGTGAGGGGCCCGCGTGCCTGCCAGTCAGGAGAAATAATGTTACCTACCTCAGGATGATGACAGCAGGAAAACCCTGATGTCAAGCACAAGCCCCTCCTCAAAAGTCAAAAAGGCAAACATTCTGGAATGCATGCCATGAATTCTATGGTTGGTACATGGGCATCTCCATATATCAGGTTTTAGAGTTAACAGGAGTTTCTTTGTTTAATTAGGGTGTTAACCATCCTGGACGAGCTCAGGGAAGCAGGTGAGTAAAGCGGTGTCACCTCAATTATCTGACGGCAATTTCCCATTTTACTGACTTACTAGATTTTCAGAAAGCCAACGCATTTCTAATAAGCCTTCGTTATAGCTGAAAATGTGATGCCCACACTAAATCCATCGACCAGCCATACAACTGTCCATTGCTGCTGAGTTTTTATTTTCTGAGAATTGGCAGAGGAAAATATCCGTTCTGCTGCTTTATACCCATAAGTGTTGAAACGGCAGAAATCTGGCTCCAATCACAAAAGCAGATGTTGGGTAAGGTTCCCCATTAACGTTGTGTAACTTGGGCTTGCGTGTACAGTCCTGAATTGTTTCTGAACAATTAGTCACTTGCAAATGTCTATTTACAATCTGACAGTGGTGTGATTGTCCAGTCGATGGTTGACCTCTGTGGCAGTGCAGAAAGCGGTCTTTCTCAACTGTTTCTATGAACTCCACATAAGAGGAGTTGGCCTCGTTGAAGTGTACAACCTGAAGGACAGTCACGGGCACCCAGCTTAAGGGGCTGAATATTTAGCGATGGAGATACTGTGTCCTCCCCCCGCCCCTTTTTTAAGTGGTATATTTTATGATATCTATGTTCAGGGTCCTAGTTGAACACCCTGTGAGTCAAAGAAACAGAAGCCTGGGAAATCTGGCTCAAATTAAAAAGTGATGGGCAGGGTACCAATCTCAGGGAATCTATAAAATGACTGAACAAATCAGGCTTAAGAAGCATAGCAACGGGGAGCTACTTCAATAGCAAAAGGTTGTGAACTTTCACTTCTGCATCCTGTCATTGTGACAGGAACCATCTGTTTGGGTTGATGTAGACAGACATAGAAGAGCAATAGGAACTCAAGGATTCAGTCCCCAGTTCCTTGGAGAAAGCTCCATTAGCCTCGCGTGGCTCACCTGGCAGGTTTCCTGTAGACACGTTCAAGGGCTGGGTCAGAGTTGGGACCATGAATGCACACGTCTCCCTAAGTCCTCTGAGTCACCCTGCTGGTGGGAGCATTTCTGAAGTGGGCTAGGTGGACATTACAAAACCTCTACTCTCTCTAGTCCCTAACATGAGTAAATTCTGTGGTTTCTGCCATCCTGACAGTTCAACTCTGTCTCCTTTGCATCCCCACAGCCATCGCAAGCAGGTGGTTAAGAGCTCTGAGGCTGGAGGTCAAGATGCCCTAGACTTGAATCCCAGCTCCAACATCAGCCCATTTGAGGACCTGAAGCAAGTTACTCATTCTCTACAAACGTCAGTTTCCTCTTCTGGAATGTGGGAGACATGAACTGTTTCAGGGCTGTTGAGGGGTTAAAAAAATTAATGCATGTGACCCCTTTATGTTAAGCACTCCCAAATGCTCAGAACAGTGCCTGGGAAATAGTAAGGGCTCGACTGTCTAGTAATTATGACATTATAACTGGGACATTTACTATAACAATAATAATAAGCATTGTCATGTCTCTAGTTCAGAACATCACCATATTCCTATACCAGAGGTTCCTGAACTTCCGTGGTTCATAACAGTTGCCCTTGTGATCTCAGCAATTTTTTCACAGCACATCTAGGCCAAAAGAAAGACCTGATTTCTTATAAACACAATTTCATAAATGTTTATGCCCTACTAACTTGGTAGCCATTTGAAAATATACTGTATGTATATTGAAAGAAATATACTATTTTATTTCAATCTTAAATAATGGCAATTGCTTGCTAACGGTATATGTGCACCCCATGAGTTGGGCACCCCAGTTGGACACACAAGTAAATGGGAGATTCAGATATAGACATATGATAGGGACAAACACATAGTCAAAGGGAGGAGGGTCATCTCCTCAGATTCGGGACTCAGGGAAGAAGACATCCCAGAGGAGGTGGTGGCTGAGCTGAGCCTTGATGGACAAGGAGATTCTACCCCAGGGAAGCAGGATGGTAGTGGTGGTGAGGGGGACGAACATTTATTAAACACCTGCCATATACCTGCTTCTTCACTTTCACTATTTCATTTAACCCTCACAACAAATCTCTGCAGTGACTACTATTATTATTCCCATTTTTAGATAGGAGAATTTGAGGATCAGAGAAGTTAAATATTTGCCCGTGGTCACACAGTTCGTAAATGGGAGAGCCAACACCCGAAGCCCACATGTATGAATTCAAAGCTCATCCTCTTTCTGCTATGCTCACTTACTCCAAGATGAGGCTCATTTCATAGGGAGAGGCAAGAATAGAAGGTTACATTTATGTTTCCCTTGAATCACCACAGGGTAAAGGGAAAGCAATACAAACTTAATAAAGAGAGAGCAGAGCTTTTTTTAACTTTCGTCCTGTCCTCCAGCTCATTCAGCTGATGGTGCACACAGTGAAATGAGTAATTAGCTAGGATGATTTTAATTAAAATAGAACATACCAATTAATAAATGAAAGTGCTGGCATACTTGTTAATTTAACCACTCTGTTCATGGTGCCAGCTTTCCAGTTAAAGAACTGAGATGGGAAAACATTCCTCTATCCCTTCAATAAAATGATTACATATAATTCAAGTCTATTTTTTTTTGTTTCCAGTTGGTTTCTTACCTGAGAATAACACCTGGTTTTGATAAAACTACTGGAGTGTTCATCCCCTGGCCCAGCTGTTTTAGACCTGGGGTCCCTAATAACAGGGTCTGTGTGTGTCCTCCACTCAGAATTTTTCATTGCCTCCCATCACCACTCAGCCACCTCCCCCTGCAGAACACTACTGAGACTTCACGAGTCAATTCCTCTATGCCCACTCTTCAACCACGCCTACTTTACGGCACAGACACTGCTTTATTGCACCCCTTGCATATCTGTCGAATATATGTATAGCTTTGTGCTTATTCTGGCCACCACCATGGAAGAGACAGATCCACATACCATGAGACCCCTGCGTCTGACTTCCCCTGGCCTCTGGTGAAAGGACCAGAGATCAATGGCCAACTCAAAGATAGCATCCATTCTTTTCCCCCATGACTACAGTATAACAACCAAAGTGTACTTCTTAATCCTGTCACCTTTTTTCACCCTGCCCTCAACCCCCTCCCATCTGTCACCCCAACAAATCTAGTACCAATGTGACACCATTCATAGTTACTACAATATTATTGACTATATTCCTTAAGGGTAGCATCTAACTTAATGGCCAGTAATCTATGACTTGTGTGCTCTACTTAAATGGCTAAGTCTATTACCGTGTTTCCCTGAAAGTAAGAGCGGGTCTTATATTAAGGTTTGCTCCAAAAAAACGCATGAGGGCTTATAATCAGGGGATGTCATCCTGAAAAACATGCTGGGGCTTATTTTCCGGTTAGGTCTTATTTTCAGGGATACACAGTAGATTTTCCAAAGAATTTAATTTGAACTATGCCAAAAGATAACATACGATGTCTGACAATTACATTCGCGGTCTTGCTACAATGCGCTTACATTGACAGCACTACACAAACAGCTCGGTAAGGTTTCACAACCTTGGTATATCAGTGTCTCACAGCTGTGCTCATGTTGACGCGTGGTGGTGTCTTGCTGAGTGGCATTCATTATTGCTGTTGCATGTTTTGGGATGCCGTCACAAGAATGTCTGAGCTTGAATGAGAGCAATGAACAAACATTAAATTTCCTGTTAAACTTGGCAAGAGTAGAAGTGAAATCAGGGACATGTTAGTTCAAGTGTATCGGGATAATGCTATGAAGAAAACGGCAGTGTATAAATGGATTAAACATTTTTCTGAAGGGAGAGAACATGTCACTGATAAAGAGAGGTCAGGATGGCCAGTAACAAGCAGAATTGATGGAAACATGGCAAAAATTCGTTGAATTGTATGCCAAAATCATCAGCTGACTATGAGAAGCATAGCAGACTAAGTAAAATTCGACAGAGAAACAGTTAGGAAAACCTTCACTGAGGATCTTGGCATGAGAAAGGTGTGTGCAAAAATGGTCTCGAAGGAGCTCACCAATGAACAAAAGCAAAGGAGAGTTGAAGTTTGCCAAGACCTTTTGGAGAGGCAAGACGATGTTTTGGGCCGTGTTATCACTGGTGATGAAACATGGGTGTACCAATACGACCCTGAAACAAAGCATCAAATTGCACAGTGGAAGTCAGCCAATTCTCCACGACCAAAAAAGTTCCTTCAGTCCAAATCAAAAGTCAAAACAATATTGCTAACCTTTTTTGATATCAGAAGGATTATTCATTATGAATTTGTACCAACTGGACAAACAGTTAACCAAGTTTACTATTTGGAAGTGCTGAAAAGGTTGAGTGAAAAAGTTAGACAACCTGAATTTTTCACCAACAATTCATGGCTCTTGCATCACGACAATGCACCAGCTCACACAGCACTGTCTGTGAGGGAGTTTTTAGCCAGTAAACAAATAACTGTATTGGAACACCCTCCCTACTCACCTGATCTGGCCCCTAATGACTTCTTTCTTTACCTGAAGATAAAGGAAATATTGAAAGGAAGACATTTTGATGACATTCAGGACATCAAGGGTAATACAACGACAACTCTGATGGCCATTCCAGAAAAAGAGTTCCCAAATTGCTTTGAAGGGTGGACTAGGTGCTGGCATCGGTGCATAGCTTCCCAAGGGGAGTACTTCTAAGGTGAATGTAGTGATATTCAGCAATGAGGTATGTAGTACTTTTTCTAGAATGAGTTCACAAACTTAATTGTTAGACCTTGAGGCTTGGGAACTATTTTGGCCATCTACATACTGATGAGTAAGCCCAAAAAGTCAGAGTTTAAAGGTTAGTTGGCCAGTAATTGGTGGAAGTATGTCTTTGATCTGGGCAGTGGTTGTCATGTCAGAGATTCCACTAGATAGAACCGGAAGAAAAAGAAATATTTCCTGAAGCAACTTAAAGATCCTTTTAAAGTTCTCATACTCAAGTCCACAAAATTTTATTTTATAGGTGTAGCCTTGGTTTGATATTTCCTTGACTATAACTTTCCTTATTTTTCATTTTATATCTTCAAGCCTTTATTCCTTACTTCATCACGATTGTCAATGGCACTTCTGTTTCCTGTTTTCTGTTTGTTTTTCCTCTGATTTCCCATGTGAGTCTTGAAGTTTTCCTTCTGGTTATTTTGTTCTACCTTTTTAATTCATTTATGTTTCTTTATTAATTTGTAAACAGATTCTGCTCTGGGCTCATTTAATCTCCTTCCACCAGCCTGGAGTTTGTTTTTTTTTCTAACTCTACTACATGCCATGGAGCCTATAAAGCATTCTGAGAAGTTACCTTCATTTTTTTCCCCTGACTATAAATCTGTATGGCCTAACATCGGACCAAATGATAAACTGAAGATAGTTTTGCTAGAACTCCTAACCTGTTGTAAACATATATCAATCCATCTTAGTCCCCTGTACTAGCCCCCAAAAGATATGTCCAAGTCCTAGTGTGTAGTACCTGTGAATGTGATTTTATTTGGAAATAGGGTCTTTGCAGATGTAATTAAGTTAAGGACCTTGAGATGAGATCATCCTAGATCACCCTAAATCCAATCACTGGTGTCAGAAACAAAAGCAGATGGAGATTTGAGACAGAGACACAGGGAAGAAGGCAGAGGTTGGAGTGAGGTGGCCACCAGCCAAGGACCACCTGGAGCCACCAGAAGCGGGGAGAGGCAGAAAGCATCCCCCTGTAGAGCCTTCAGGAGCGTGGTCCTGCCAACACCTTGATTTGGGAGTCCTGGCCTCCAGAACTAGGAAAGAATAAATTTGTATAGTTTGTATACCTACCACTAAGTTTTCATATATAAGGTATAAATATTGAAATATTATTTATAAAATACCATTAAAATTATAGTTTTTATAAATAGCCACTAAGGTCATGGTGATTCGTTCTACCAGCTCTAGAAATACCTCTTCCCTCTGTCTCAGGATTAAGATGGAAACAGTCTACTGTTGACTGTTCAGGGATTGGCACCCAGCCCAAACTCAGTTAATCAGATTGAATCCCTCAGTAATTCCCTTGGGATTAGGACCAAGCAGCCCCAGGGTCTATCTGCCTACTCCCTGGAGAAGAGAGAGTTCTCACTAACCAGCTTCATTGCTAGACTGTAAATTGCATGAGGGCAGGGACTGTACCTTCCTAGGGCCTGGTATTGTCTGGCATATAGTACTTTCCAATGTTTCTTATCTCAGTAGCTGAACTCAGAAACCTGAGTTGTCCTTGACACTCACCCTCACCCTCTATAGCAGACATAGTCAATGCCCTCCCATATCCCTCAGGCCCTACCATTGCATTGAGCTCCAGACCACTTCCAACAGCCAATTATTAACATTTCTGTTCCTGAAGAATTTTTCTAAATCCATAGCAGGAAGGTTGGAAATGCCCCATATCGGTCCTTAACCAATGAATGATGGAATTTGGTTTATCAATAGCACAGCTTCTTTGCCCTTTGGGTGGGATAGTTCTGGTGCATAATTCTCACTGGCCCCCAGAATGAACTAAGCTCCGTTTACCTACTATGGTAATTGATTAAATACCTCACTGTTCAGTGGCCACCTTCCCTTCCTTATCTCATTTCCCTACTCCTATACAAATGTGCCCTGTATATTCTAATAAAGTACTTGAGTCTTTGTCTCAGAGCTTGTTTCTAGGTAAACTCAAACTAAGATACTCCTATATCTAAACTGTCACCAAATTCTACTGAATTTATTTTCTGAATAGATGTCTGCCTAGCAGTGAATTTTTCTAAATAAGAATTTATCTATATATGGTACATTGATTCCAATGCTTTTTCTCACTCCACTGTATTTTTTTTTTCTTTTCTTTTTTAAATGAAATGACAGGGTCAAGTGAGGACAGCCTTATAGCAACACCCATGGATTCTGGATTGAAAAAAAACACTTTTGTGCAAAACGCATTTGATGTGTAAATGCACTGATCTTGTAAGGAGCTAGATGAGCCTGAGAAATGGGGGTGGGAGTGGATGATAAGATCGGAAGTCAGACTTGGGGTGCATTTGAAGGGTGCGCAGGGAGGATACAGGGATGGGCAGACTGGAGGGCAAAGCATGTAGATGTAACAGGGCAGGAAGTGAAGACTTTATGTTGAAGGAGCAGTCAGGACAACTTTTAGGAGAGGGATGGTGAGAGGAGCAACCCTGAAGCAGAAACACTGGGTCACCAGCCAGAGGAAGTGGGCATTGGCTTTGGCACTGCCCATTAATATGCTATGTGACCTTGGAGACATAGATCAATCTTTCCGAACCTCACGTTCCTTACGTGTAAAGTGGGTTTGAACTAGTTGGTCTCCAAACAATTCCTACTTCCAAAATTTCTAATTTTGGATTTCTTTTCCAGCCATAGTTGAACATGTACAGATATTTGAGCAGTTTTGCTCAATGTTTTACAAAGGAAAAATCTGACTGAGGAAAAGAAAAGAATCGCCTTTTTGTCTACTGTTTGAAGCTAAGCAGCATGCAGAGAGTTCGTTAGGTGAAAAAATACCATTTGGGGAGATTAATTAAAAATTCTGACATTTAGAGCAGGGATTTGGGGCAGGAATGTACAAGTCCAAAACTCTGGGGGTAGAATTAGACAGGCATCTAAATCTTGAACCTTATGAGGTATATAATTCAGCATTAAGAAGGAGACATTTGGAGCCAATATTCCAAACCCAAGTGTTGGTTGGCTTTGTGAGTTTTGCTTGAATTATTGCATGTTTAATAGGATTTAGCTACAGTGCCTCTGCTTAACAATCTGTTTCCTTGGCAATGCAATCCTCAGAGGGGCAAAGGCCATATGGAAAACATGGGTCATTTTATAATTCAGTAAGTGAGGTGAAAGGAATAGAATTTAATTTGATATACAGTTTTGTATTCCCCCTGCACACACAGTAAGGAAAAGAGTGACCAGCACAAGGTGGACATTTAATAAACAGAAGGTACTATTATAAGTATGAAGGGAAAAAAAGCCCCACACTATGCTTTGTATCATAATAGCCCAAACAGGCTATTTTCCCCAAAATGATCATCAGATACAGTAACTATTCTTCTCAGTAGTTCCATTGGTATTATCCTTGATTTTGTTCATTTTTTTCCAGCACCCTTCGCTTGCATTCCATCAACAAGCCTTGTTCAGTTTGCGTCCAGTTCATACTCCAAATTCATTCAGTTTTTCCCATTTCCCCTGTGACACTTGGTCTCAGCCAGCGTCCCTTCCCACCTGGACCTACAGCAGCCTCCTCACTGGCCTCCTACTCATGCCTGCTCTTGCCCCGTGTGCTCCATCCTTCACTCAACATCTTCTGAAAATATGAGTAACATCACCTCACCTCTTGGCTTAAAATTTCCTAGTACCTTTCCGTTGTGTCTGATTAGCCCAGCTGTACATGTGCATACATTAGGGGAAAATGGGGACAACCTAGACAATCAACAACTTGTGGGTATTTTTTAAAATTACGGTAAATTATAGAAAAGTATGTATTTTTGTCAGTATAATTTTATCCATACCTCTCTACTTAGAAGAATATTCACAAAAGTATTTAAAATCCTCTTCTTGGGAAGGAAGTTAGGATTATGACTAATCTTTAAAACAAAAACCTTGAATGGTTATAAAATATAAAGAATGTTTGAGTAGGAAGAGAGAGATTTTAAAAAAAATCCTAATCCCTACATAAAAAAAAAAAAAAAAAAGAAAAGACAGGAAATAAAACTCTATATTCTGAAACCAAGATTCTCAGCTGCAGAATTCAGCTGGGGTGATGAGGGAAGGTAATCCCAGGTTCATCTTTGGCAGGTATTGTATTAGCTTAGCTGATGGCTGAGCGTGCTGCAAGACCATGAGCGAATACTGATGGCTTTGAGACCATCTTTCCTTTTGTTCTCTCTCCTACTCCACTCCTTGCATGCCCTAACAATGTCATCCTTCCACACCCCAGTCTATTGTAGTCATGAACCTGCACTACAGACTTGTCATGTATACAACACTCAGAGAAGTTTGAGAAGGTTTCTAAATGCAAGGAAGGTATATGAGGCTGTGCCCACTCCCTTTTTTTGGCACCTATTTTCATCAACTAATTCACATGGGGGCTGAGCCCTGATCTGGGAAAGTAAATTAAAACTTGCAACCATGGGGTCCAGCAATGCGTCAGTACGTCAGACCTTGGTGGGGAGCCCACTGCAAACAAGTTGCCAGGAGAACCACAGGGTCCCTAGGAGAAAAGGCAACCTGAAAGGAAGAGCGTCTAGAATAACAGACTGAGACTGGACAAAAGAACTGGAGCGTTCTTTTGCCTTTTCGAAAAGGGAAATCATGGTACAAGATGGACAGCGCTGCCTGGTATTGCCCCTGCCACTTTAGCAGTGCACAACGTGTGCAACCTCAGAAGGGAAAGCACGTGCCTTCAAGAGCTGAATGTCTGAAACTTCTGCAGGTTCTGAGGTTCATGCCACTCACCTGTCTTAAACAATGTTGATGTATATCTATGCCAAGACCATACCTTAAGACTAGTTCACCAAGATGGTGGGGGAAATGCTTTATAATCCTGCAAAATTTCAAGGCCATTCAACAGTCACAAGCATCCTGAACTGAAGATATGGATTTCAATTATGGCCATCTATGGGTAATTATTTGAGGAAAAAAATATTGTAACTAAAAAAAGAATCTGAGACTTCACATACAGAAGAGACTTGCTTCTCATTCTGTAGATTTTTAATAGGAAACTAAGATCAAGTCCCTTTGTGGGATTTGTAGATTTTGAAAACCTTCATTTCTCTTTTCACTTTAGTCAGACAACTCTTTCCCCAGGGCCTCCTCTTCCACCAACTCCTACCAGAAACAGGTGGGTGTAAAAGGACCCACATAACGAACAGAATGAACAAGTGTGTATTTACAGAGACCTTTCACACGGCTTCTTGTTTAGTTGTCCGTATAATCGTATGTGCAAGACAGTGATTTGGTGAAGTTCAATGCTTGCCTAAGAGCACAAGGCTGCTTAAGTGACGATCACTACTGCAGAGACTGCCTGTTCTCCAGTCCCACCTCCATCAAATTTACCGTGAAAGACAGAAGAGAATCAGGTACATTGCCGTAGGACTCTGCAGCAGCTCTGTTTTTGATCTGCGCAGCGTATTTTCCCGTCTCCCTTGGCCATCTGTCATTAATGAACTTCCTGGTTATATGTGTCCATTAAATTATTTTTTGCTTAAACTAGTCTGAATTGGGTTTCTGTTCCTTGCAACCAAAGGAACTCTCAAATGCGTTAACGACCAACTTCATTGACTTTCCCTAATCACGCCTTTTGAGGTTTCTTGTCAGAGATCCCAGGGCCATTTTTCCTGCCTGGGCAGCAGACTTTCAGAAAACGTAAAGGACATTATGGAGGGAGGGGAAACACAATACTAGGCAATATTAAGTTCAGAAGATCCTTAGGAGTAACATTAAGAAAATTCTCTAAGCAGATGAGAATAGAAATGGACTGGCAAAGAATTCCATCCTTTCCTATCTCTACTCAGGGCAATCTGATAAAATTCATTAATTTTGGCTTCCAGCTAATAACGCATCAGGAGATAAGCTCACTGATGAAATTTTCCACTTGGATCATAAGGCCATCAGTGTTTGTAGGGCATGCAACCCTGTTAAATTAACGCTTATGCTCTGCTAGTTGGGGGAAAATAAAGTTGTGTTTCTTGGACCAAACTCATCAAATAAATTCTCTTGGCTATGAGAACTCAGGCCTCAGGGATAGCTAAAAATCAACAAATTAGACTACCTCGATCTATTCCCATTTTGCAGTTAATTTTTCTGTACTATAAAATTACCCTTCTTCAGCTCTGCAGTTGAATCTTGGCTATGTTAATGAGAAATGAACCATGCTATCTATTTTTTATTTTATTGTATTATCCAGTTACGCTAAGGTTTGATCAATAAAAATTAAATCATTAAGGGGCGAACATATTAATTCTGTTGTCAGGTTTAAAGCCCAAAAGAAAGAATCCACCCCCTCTTCACCAGCACTTCCACAAAAACCAATCACTCCAAAGAGGATAAAAATGATTGCTACCCGCCCTGATTTTTGAGAACCTGAAAGACTAAGGATGAGGCCAAGGTGAAGATGCTTCTGACAACCATACCATAGAATCAGACTTACTACCACCTTGTTTAAAGGCTTACTTGTATCTTTCTGAAGCAGAGCTCTGCAAACTATGGCCCAAGGCTTGGCTTTTGTAAATAGTTTCATTAGAACAAACACAGCCTAGCATGTTTATTTACATATTGCCTGTGGCTGTTTTTGCTCTACTTCTATTGCTCAAAGACCCGTGACCTGCAAAGCCAAAAACAGTTACTCTCTGACCCTTTGTAGAAGAAGTTTGCTGAATCCCTGCCTAACTGCTTTTCCAGCATTTTCCTATCTGACCCTCACGAAGACTGTGAGGTATGCTGATGCTATTTCCATTCCCACTTGACCGATGAAGAAACTGAGACCCAGAGAGGATTAAGTAACTTCACCAAGTAAAGCTGGGGCTCATCCACTTCTAATGGTAAAATTTAATGAATCCACTGTTGACATTAGAATGTACACACCTGTAGCCAAAACTGATGACAACTGCAGGAAAGCAAGCTCTCAAGTGCCCCGGAGAATAACAGTTTTGCAGTTTCTTTTATACATTTGAAATTAAGGAGGGGATGTAAGGAAGATGACAGGAGGGTGGGAGAGAGCAAGGCGGGGATTGGATTTCAGGATAGTCAACAAGACTATGTGCTCCCTTGAGGGTGGTTATTACTTATTTCAAAGATGTGTTAACCTAGATGCACAGAAACAATGGACAGGGCTTGCTTAAGGCAAAGACAAACCTTTTACTAAAGAATTTATATGCCTGGGCGTGACTACCCGCCATGACCTGCCCAGTTAGGAATTTAGGATCAGATCACCCTGTGACGTTACTTCCCATAGACCCACTTTCTCGTCCCGAATGCTTACACTAGTATTGTCCTTCCTTATCACCAGTGCTCTCTAAAACCTATAAAATCTGCTGCTGGGGCAAGAAAATTAGCCTTGGGGACTAGGATACAAGCCTCTAAAAGATAGATTGAAAGTGTAAGTGCTGGAGGAGTTAGAGGGAAGGCCCTCCTGTATCATGCATTATACTCCTATACATATCAGCCAGCAGTCAAAGATGTCATCACAAAAACTGAAACTTCTCTGCCCAAACGTACTCTTTCCTTTCTCCTCCTAACCTCTGATGATTTGAAAAATCTAAGAAAAATTCAAGGATTTTTTACAACACATTTTATGCCATAGAACAACACAACACAAAACACCACCAGAAGAAAAAAAGAGAGAGAGAAAAAAGCTTGCTACTACGGGACTTGGGCATTCAACTCTTGTAGGCACTGTGTCAAATGTGCATCTTAGGTCATTCTGTTCCATCTAGGATCATAAAACCAATAATGCATAAAGACCAACAACAGACAGCTAGGCTGTTTGAAGGCATCAGTCATTTTCCTGACAGCTTGAGAATAACAGCTCTATGGAGATCAGTCCTGATCTTCCCCACCACCTACAGCACCACTACATCCACTACCATGATGAGGAGACCCACCAAAGCCATAGACCGGGGGAGGGTAAAGGACAGGGTCTCCCTCAGGGGCAGCTGTGTGGCCCCTGAGACACCATTCCTGTCCCATTCCAGTTCCACATCCACATGTTCTTTTTCCATTGTATCCCTGTTCCTGCTCCTTGGACTTGCTGAATGCCCTTGGTCTCTCTGATCGGACTCCTTGGGAGCCCCTTAAGGGTCAGCCCATGCTCAGTCTTCTACTTTCTCTTCTATCCACCAACAGAAAGCGGATGCCTTTTACTTCTGCACCTCTCAGCCCACACTCGACGGAGGACTCTCTCTGGCCACTCAGCACTTGGAGTCTCACTTTACCTACGAGGATGAGGCCCTGGCCAAAGCTCTCATTCCTCCTCAGCCTGGGTCTTGGCAAGTCCAATGTCAATCCCTGACAATATGAGCCTATTTCATTGGGGGATTTGAAGATCTCCGTTGAGGTTGATTCCAGACATTATAGGAAAACAGAAAATCACGGCTCTCCCTGCAAAAAGGCCTGCAGCACATGTACATTACTGACAATCCAGAAAAGATGGTGGAGGAAAGGAGGGAAAAACCCACTTATTTTTGAAGTTAGGCAATTCTGGTCCTGTCAGGTCTGACCCCATTTGGGTGTGGCCAAAGTTCTTTAACCCTATGTGTCTCCATGTCCTCATCTGCCAAAGAAGCATTAAGGTGCCTATACTGCAGGGCTGTTGGAAATGAGAGCGACAGTAAATGCCAGCAGCCTCCGAACTCCCAACCAAGATAGGCAGTCATCACTGGTACCATCATGCAGCCATTCCAGGGCCATCACTGCACACTCTCCTCCTGCTCATCAGGGTTTTGTTCTCTAACCCTCTGTGCCCACAGCTGCCTCTCTCAAACTCTTCATTTTGATCAGTCTACTAATATTCTCCCCACTGCTCTCTAGTCCGTAGCTACTCA
Organism: Rhinolophus sinicus; assembly: GCF_057876585.1. Taxonomy (NCBI): domain Eukaryota; kingdom Metazoa; phylum Chordata; class Mammalia; order Chiroptera; family Rhinolophidae; genus Rhinolophus; species Rhinolophus sinicus. The sequence continues at coordinate 58,213,336 of NC_142508.1, read as the reverse complement.
AAGCCTGGTCCCCGGACAAACAACATGGTCCTCACTTGTGAGAAACACAGAATCTCAGACCCTTCCCAGACTTCGTGAGTCTGAATCTGCTCTGCAACACATTTCTGGTGATGCTTACGCATACTGAAGTTTGAGAAGCAAGCACTGCTCTGCTTTACTCTTCCCCTGTAACTACTGTCTGTAATTCTTGTCTTCTCATACATGATTTCTGGTGTATTATAGTCCTATTGTTGCCATAACAAATTATCACAAATTTAGTGGCTTATGACACAGATTTGTTCTCTTGAACTCCTGGAGGCCAGAAATCCAAACAGAGTGTCCTGGGCTGAAACAAAAGTGTTGGCAGGGCCCTACTCCCTCCAGAAGCTCTCAGGGAGAAGCTGTCCTGTTGCTTTTTCCAGCGTTTAGAACAGCATTCCATGGCCATGGCTCCCTTCCCTATCTTCAAAACCGGCAGTATAGCATCTTGTTTTAGTGTTCACATTGCCCTGTCTCTCCCTCTGCTGCCTCTTGTAAGGTCATTTGTGATTACAATGAAAACCCCGATAATCCAGGATATTCTCTGGATTGTTAATCACATATGCAAAGTTCCTTTTGCCATATGAGGTAACATTCACAGGTTCCAGGGGTTAGGGCGTGAATATTTTGGGGGATCCTTATTTAGCCTACCATTCTTGGGTCTCTAATCTGATATTTAGTACGTCTTTAATAAAAGTTGGCTGACATTTTTATTTATTTGGAGGATGGTATCATCAGTATATGCCCACCATGGAGAGAGGCAACTAAATAAATTGACTATAATTTAACATAATTGAGTATTTATGAACATATCCCTGAGGTTCAAATGGTTTCAATGGAAAAAGTAATTAACCTTGAAGGCTTCACAAAAGAGGTGACCTGAGCCCTGAAAAATGAATTGAAATCCAGCAGGTGACCAAGATAGGGAGAGACATTAAAAGCAGAGGAGGCAGCATTTGAACAGCATGGAGACATGAAAACAAAGCCTATTCAAGAAGCTGTAAGTATGAGGGGAAATAGAGTGTAAATATGAAGCCAGGTGGTCAGAAGATGAAGCAAAGGGAGTCAGGAGGGATCACGTTAGGAAGGGTTTGGGACGCCTCATTAAGGAAATCAGTGTCTCCCCTGGACATGACAGGCAATCACCGAAGGGTTACAATCAGGAGATTGACAAAAGCAGAATACAGTGAAAGAAAGGTCATTCTGGCAACAGGATGGAGGCTATTTTGCAGAAGCTTGGTGCAACCAGATTAACTTTTCAGTTCCTGGTAGGTGTCTGAGTAATTATCTGCTCAATGTCTCTCATATGTACCATCATGCTTGAACTGCGTAGGAAAAGGGACCCAGAATAACAAGATGTTCTGTTCCAAGCAGATGCCACTCTGATCTGAGCTGGGGACACAGCTGCTCAGTAGTAATCAACCTGCCAGTTTCTGTTTCAACCCTTTTTAAGCAGAGAGGGGAGGCCAGGTATTAAATGGTGAGAGCGCTCTTGGCACAGTGTATCTAGAAGGCACCTTGATTTCTTCAAGACAAGCTCAGCTTGGTGCTTAGATTCAGAAGGCTGGCTGGTGCTGGTCTTAACTATCTGCCTTCTGAAGGGGCGTCTCCGGAAGCTCTGGTGGCCAGCAGGATTAAGGAGAACTGGCCCAGCCACCGGAGCTGTCCTTCAGCTGTCTGAGATCAGTGGCCTCTCCGGTTCAACACAGAGAGGCAGCCAGGGCTTTTACTGGGTTGTTGGCAGTAGCGATAATGAGGAAGATGAGGACGAGAACGATGGCCATTTGATCACTTACTACGGGCCTCGCACTTGCTTCACCCAAATTGCCCGCAATCTTTATAGTAGTTCCCAGCACTGTTGGATATCGCCCACATGAAGAAATTCACTTTATATTGCAACGCGTTATACACACATATGCTTGTAAACATTCCATCGAACATCACACTGTGTGCAACGTACTATGGCATTTTCTATTCCATTCTGCCCTATTCATTTTTTGTTTTTTTAAATGCCGGTCATCAGGCACTAAATCGATTTAGTGACCTGCCGTTCAAGAGTTAACAGGTGAATATGGTGTCCCTGTTATCCTAGCAACACAATCAAAGGTGAAATGGGTTAAGCAACGTGCTCAAGGCAACACAAATCCCAGTCCTCTGAAAACTCCATGCTTTTCCCGGCACGTCATCCCTCATTCCAAATTTCAAAGCCCCTGCTATTGGGACAAATGCCTCAGTGCAGCGGAGAAGTGATGATAATCATAGCAGTGACATAAAAAAATAATAACAGCTGACACCTTTGAAGCCCAGACGACATGGTAACCATTGCTCTCAGTGGAAGTGTAGCGCGCTGCCTAATGTAAGTGATGGAGAAACAGCACCAGAGAGACAACATAATGCAACGGGACACACACGGAAGGAGCCCTGAAAGTTTTGCATTTGCTCAGCTCTCACCCGTGACTCGCACTAACCCACTCCAGTGTCAGCACTGCAGTCTCAGATTGCTCAGCTGTTCACGGAGACCGATGACACGCCTGGCTGCAGCTCACCACACCTGCCCCTCCGATTAGTTATATGAAGGATCAGAAGTGCTAAAGTCCTTTGTAAACAGCACAAATGTCAGTTCTTTACTTGTTTACCACCTTTCAAAGGCCCACTTTGCAGAGAGGTTGGAAAAACCCAAAGCCCTCAGCTTTGTCCTTTCATCGAAGGAGGCAAATATGAAAGTTATGGGGTCCCCTGCTTCAGAAAAAGGGACCTGATACAACAGGGTATTCTGTCAAAAAAAAAAAAAAATACTGTTTCTTTCCAGCAAAGGTAACATAGCTGTCTGGTCCGATGGCTAACATGTACCCTTCTAGCAGAGGTTTGTCCCTTCCAAGGCCACTTGGGATGTGAGTCTCTTAACTGCCAGGCCATGGCAGCCCTGATGATAGAATATGGGACGTGGGGCTGCAGTGCTGGGTTCTAATCCTGGTTCTAGCCCCCAGCAGCACATAGAATGTCATCCATTTGGGCACGTCACTGATCTCGCCAAGTGTCAGCATCCACATCTGCAAACTGAGGGAACCGTGGTACCATTTTCCTGCTGCAGCTGTGAGGATCGGAACGTTAACAGGACCTGTATGATAAGCTCAGCACGATCCGAGACTCAGTTTCCCCAGCTCAGGACTACTGTGAGGATTGCAGGGGAGGCTGTGTGCGAGGGCCCTGGCACTGGGCATGGCAGGATGAGTGGCTCGATATCTGTTACCCCTGTCCTTGGCTGGGGAAAAGGGAAACCCGAGTTCCTTCTTGCTCATTCTTCGGGGCTCTCTCTGTGTTGAACGATGTGCTTTGCACATAGTAGGCTCTTGGTTAGTATTTGTGAAGAGACGGACGCCATTTCAGGAGCAGGTTAACCACGATTCCAGAGGGCTGAGGGGCCCAGGCCAGACCAAATCTCCTCAAGTGGGTTCCAGGAAGGAGAAGATGCCACAGGAAGTCAGCTTATGGCTGGTAAGCAGTGTTCAGGAGGTATAAGGGTGGGGCACTAAATAGATGAAAAACCTCCCATCTCCCTGATTTCATTCATTGATTGATTCATTCATTCATTCACTCACTCACTAGTAAATGAGACCTCTTATTTCCTTCTCCGAGCGGACTAAGCCCAAGGAAAAGTTCCATCTTCACTATCACCCTCTGAAACATCAGCTTGGCCAGCCTCAAAGGCCTTCCAAAAACAGGAGTCCTGAGGACGGGCCATTCTGGCCAGACAGACTGCAGAGCAAAGAGCAGGGCCAGAACTGACGCAGCATCTATTCTGCACACCACAATCGCACCCATGGGCCATGAAAAACACAGGGCACGAGGTCAGGTTCCTGCACTCCAGCCCGGGTTCTTCTCACACTTGCTGTGTGAGCCCAGGGTGAGTCACTTGACCTCTCTGGGTATGCGTGCTTGTTTATATGTAAATATAACACTGCTGTGGAAAAGAATGGGAAGAAGGAAGAACAACTCTCTCCTGAAGTGACTAATGTTATTGAATATCATGGCAAGTACCCAAGGACTAAAATTATCTTGTGTGTGTCCCACACTTTGTGAAAACCCCGCTGTAAGGTAAACCACTGTAGGGGCAGGACTAGGGTCAGGTAAATGAGGCACTCGCCTTGAATGCAATATGTAAGAGGATGCCAAAAAGTAATCCAGTAAATAACATTCTAATACATGATTGCTAGAAATCAAAAGGAATGCAAAAATCCATGATAACTGAAATATCAATATTTTCATAAGAACAGGCTCCACCCCTGTGTTTGCCAGACTCAGTCTCACTTGCCTTATCCTAATTCTGGATCTATAGGTAGTGTCTGCACTTGGTGGGCATGGTAGTGCTAGGACTTTTCACATCTAGAGAGTACTCTGTAATTCCCCAGACATTATTAGCATCTTACTTGAATTTCCCAGCCAATCCAAGAGGGAGTTAGGAAAAGGAAAGCGATTCCTGTTCTATAGTCATAGAGTGGTGGTTTTTATGGGAGAGATCAAGATTCAAATCCTGTATCTGCCTCTCCAAGTATGTGACCTAAGGCAACTGGCAAATGTCCCTTTCCAGAGCCTCCAGACCTCCACCGGCCCCATGGCTTCCTGGACTCGCCCACCACTGCAGAGCTCACTTTGCACCCACTGAAAGGTGACGTGCAGGACTTGGAAGGAGAACTTCCCTTTATTTTTAGGCTCTTCATTTCCTACTCAACTCACTCACTCTCATTCACGGTAAGTCTTCTACCGGTTGACTTACTTCCTTCTTGATCAATGGAAGGAGCTGAGGGGCTAAACAATCATTTTCCACCATACGCACGGAGGAGCAAAGACACGGGGAAGACCAGAAGCACTTTTTCAGAGAGAAGCTAAGAGACACCCAACACCGCATGGCCCTAGCGGCCCCGAAAGCACAGTCTGGGTTCCAGACGGCCTTGTTTGGCTCTCCCATCTGCCTTTGGCATCTTTCCCAACACAACCTCGCTTTGGCTTTAAACTCACGGTCAAAGGTTTTCATTAACTTTTAACCAAAGACAGTAGTAACGAAAAAGCTAAACCCGCTTGCATAGTCAAGCTCATGAATGCATCTATCGGTCTTCTTGGAGTGTTCATTGCTTCTCCTCCGACCTGGTGTCAAGTTGCCCATCTCCCCACCAAGAGGTAAAGTGGAATCATGTAATTTGCAAAATACGCCAGCTACAGATCCATGGCTGCTTCATCTGCCTATTCAGAATCACTCTTGGATATTTACAGGTTTACTCACAGAGACTTGAAAGCACCTAGCACTTTGGACTGCTCTGTACTTCCTAAGCTTTGAACAGTGACAGAACACACCAAAGCGTGGTTTTTCACTCTCTCGAAAGATTGTGATTTCCATGATTGTGAACTTACTGTAGGTTCAGTTACTGAGAAGTTTTACTCTTTGGAGAAGATGGTCTGGGGCTCTGGGCGTCAGGCATAGGGTGCAAATCTCAGTGCTGCCCGTATTTGCTGTGTGATCTTGGGCCAGAAACTTAGTCTGTGTGGATATTATAAATGTGAAATTTGTAAAGTGGGAATAATCTCTCCCTGGCAGGAGTTCTGGAAGACTCAAATGAGATGGTATATATGAAGGAATGAACTTAGCTCCAACAGACAGGGTGTAAGAAATGTCACATTTGTTTCTCTGAATAAAATTTAACTTATTAACAGCCTTTGGCAACTCAGCTATAAACAAGTAAGTAAATACAGAGAGGAAAAATCTATGCTGATCCCCTCCCTAGGATGGCAGAAATACAATAATCAGACTCTTCCCACCTTGCGAAGGCCCTAGAGGTCTTCCGAAGGGCAGAGCATTCATTCAGGAGGTTCCTGAGCCTTATTGAAGGAGGGTTTCCCTATTGCTTCCCTGCTGGTGCCAGTGTAAGGAGTAGCCGAGGCTGAAGGTCCCGGTACCTGGAGCTGAGCTCCCCAATGAGCTCCCGCCCTATCAGAGCCACTTCCTCTCATGTCTGTCACCTCTCCGGTGCACTGTGGGGGAGTGGGGTGTGGGTCCCAACCACTCTTGGCCCCTGCAGCCCTCTTTCAGTCTCCGGAAAGTTCCTCAACCCCCATCTATGAGCTGGCTGCTTCTGCCGTCCCGTCTCCCAACCCCAGAACTCTCTGTTTCCCTTGGGTACATGTCAAGCCCATGCAAAATGCACAGGTCAGAAATCATAAACTCAGAGCCCACAGATGTGTTTTATTCCATTTTAAAAATTGAATTTGGTGTCAGGATTTAAAAAACTGGGTAAGAATAAACTTTAGTACAAACATACAATGGATTGCTAAGCAGCTGTAAAAAGAAGTGAGATCTCTTTGAACTGATTAGAGAATGATTTCCAGGAGAAATTGTTAAGTGAAAAATGCAAAGTATGAAAAATGCGTATATAAAATGCTACTTTTTGTGTTAGAGGAGGAAAACAAAAAGAAAATGTACATATATGTGCATTAATCTTTTCAAAAACAAACACAAAGGGTAAGCCAGAAAACAATGAACTTGGGGTAGGCTGAGGAGGGGGGGGAAGGGATGCAGAAGGGAGAAACACTTCTCTGAGTATACCTTTTCTACATTGTCTAGTTTTGACATTTGAAAGCATGTTAATGCTCTACATATTAAAAAAAAATAAAGTTAAACCAACAAAGGGCAAGAAGGGAGGAGTGGTACAATCCAATGCTAAGCCACCTAATGTCAGGCAATCAATTCCACGCTCAAGGTCAATGTGAGATAAGGTTCGACACCTGCCAAACAGCCCCAATTTGGAGCTTTGAGTTATACCATACGACCTATACCAACCCTAGGGCCAATGGCTCCCCTGTTTATTCAATTGGTATTAGCTCTCCCAGCATCAGAGAGAGATGGGTGTGAAGTCATGTCTTAACCACGACCTATTTTGCAGGTTAAGAAATACTTAACCTCTTTTAGAAATTCTCTCTATTCCGTCCCTCCCCTGCCCTTGGTGTCTAATCCTTTCACTCTTTCCACCCTGGGACGAAAGGGGGTGCCAATTTTCATTCATTCATTCATTCATTCAGTTTCTACTGGTGGACCCCTTGGGAATGAAGGTACTGGCTCATCTTGGACCCCACCCGTGAAGCATCAAGGCGGCAGCTGAGCACTACACGGCCTCGTGCAGCCATTCCTCTGTGCTATCCAGAAGAGTCTACCTCTTTCTCTGTATCCTGATACCAAATACTGTTTATTTCCCTAGACTTGGTACACTCTCTGTCCTAGGAAGACGGGTAAGGGGAGAAATAATCCCACCCCAAGGGTAAATATTTGTTGGGTGTTTAAAATCAGATAGACTAAACTCTTGTCTTCTTTCCTTTTCTTCTCTTCTTGAAAAAGAGCCACTCAAAACCAATTTGAGGACAGAACTCTAGGAAATGAAAAACATGGGTAAAAAAGCCCTCTGGAAGATCCCTTGGGACTGGGGAACAGCTGGTGTGGTGAATGTGTCTGGGTTTTGGAACCAGCTGACCCAGGTTGAACTCAGCTTTCCTACTTTCTAGCGGTGTGCACCTCAGTTTCTTGTAAATGGCAATAAAATGAAGATAAAACTGGACTTTCTATCTTATAGGATATTGTGTTAATTAATGAAATGATGTAATAAAAACATCAAACACCACATAGCTCTTCACTTACTAATTAAAAACTACGTATTGTTTCTCTCAGCAATCAAACTGGAAGGGAAGATGCATGCTGGGATGTTTTTCTTTTTCCTTAAAACAAGGTCATTTCAAAATGTTTAAGTATAAAAGCAGTATATATTAATTGTAGAAAAATGAGAAAGTCCAGACATGCATAAAGAGCAACATTTTAAGGTTATTCACAAAGTCATCAACCAGAGAGAATCACCATTAAGACCTTCCTGAATATTTTCAGATCTTCTTAACATCAAGTACCTCTGCACATGTGTAGGTATCACTTATCTGGGTGCTTTTTCAATCGGCTTAAAAAATCATTGCCTTGGTAATATTTTCAAAGGTCCCATGGTTTTCAATTGCATGGGAATGAAAAAGAAATCTCTTCTCCTGACTCCTGTTGTCAGAAGTTTAGATTTCCAAGTTTGTGTATTATAATTAATGCTGCAGTGAAAGTGCTTGGAACTGAAATCTTTATTATCCACGTCTTTCATTATTTCCTTAATATACCTTTCTAAAAAGAGAATTGTTGAGTCCAGAGTTTACATCTTCTAAAGGCTTTTGTTTTACATGCAGAAATTCCCCCTCTCACATGTTTGTACCATTTTATACCTCCAAAAACACTATGCAGAGCCTTTGCCCTATACGTACAACCACACTGGATTGCAGCATTCAAACACACACACACACACACACACACACACACACACTCACTCACTCACTTTTCAAATTTCCTTGCAAAAGAAAAAAGGTCAGCATTTAAATTGGTAGCTATTTTAGCTTGTTTTTTCAGACGCCTCTTGCTCACCAACTGGAACATTCTTAAATAAATCGCTGCCCTGTTCGAGTTGTCTGTCTTGGGCCTTTTTCATGAACAGGAATGGTCTCCTCTCTAGAGCTGTGTCTATCTGAAAATGACTTTCACTTCTGAGCATATGCCTTTCCATGAAATCCCAAGTTAATATCCAGATGTCCAAAAATTACAGATGGAGAAGTCTTAAAAAGATTATGCAGCCCACCAGTTTCCAAAACTCTTCTTATGGGAATAATTTTTTTTTACATAATTAGAGAAAAGTTGGCAAAGTAAATTTACCTGGAACCCTAGAATTTCTTTTTTATGAAAATAATAAAACCTTCATTAAGCTCTAGCATGTTAACTGAAGTCAGTTAACTGCTCAAAGAGTCTTGATTAATAGATCTCCTTTGAGTTTTATTTCTAGGGCAAGAAGTGTGGAAAGCCAAGTTACCCTTGGCTGTTCCCCTGGCACTTTTTTTTTTTCCTGTAGAACATTTGGTATTCTTATAAACACCTTGGTCTTTCTTGGTCTAATACCCACGTGTTCTTTCTTCAAGCCGTAGCTGAGTTTCGCTAGGGTTCAAAGTACCTTTTCTTGGTCCCTCTTCTCACACCACATGGAATTCTTTTCTGCTCTGTTCTCAAAATGGTACTTCTCTCCTAGCTTCCACTAACTTAGTGTCCCATCTATCCCTGTCCAGGAGCTGAAGACCTAATGTAAAATGTTTCCTTTCCTCCCTTGCCATCTTTTCCCCTTCTGTTACGCTTGCACTTCATGCCTATTTCTACCCATAAACAATGCATAAGATGTAACCTTTGCCTTCCAGGATGAGAAGTGCTAACAGCATGCAGAACCAAGATTCGATTGCCCTCGGGTACTCAGCACTTTCATTACCCTATTTTGGGAACTTTAGAACTTAAAAAAATTTTTTTTTATTTGACCACCTCAATAACCCTCAGGGATACTTTCTGTGGACTGTAACCAGTCCCCCAAACTTTCCTTTGCTTCTCTACTTATGACACGCTAATGAAAAAAGAAAAGGGAAAGACCGTAGTGGGCCTTCATCACCTTTTTTGACTGCCCAGCATCTCACCCTCCTTCCTGTGTCTGGGGAATGCCCCATCTTGAACCCAAATCCCACTCTGGAATCTGATGACACAGATGTTTGCTTTGCCAGCTAGGATGCAGGCTCATGGTCCAAGCTCCACCAATCGGGTTCACACCCAACCTGGGCTTTGCAGCCAGGTAGCAGAGCATTGGTTCTGATGATGGGTGGCTGGAGCAGGGGCAGCAGGCCAATGTTTTAGTAATGCTGGGACGATGGCGTAACCATGGTACCCGGTGCCTGCGGTGCTGCTGGTGGCACAAGCAAAAGTGTCTCATGTTTACCAGAAATGACGCGAGCAGTGCCCCACCACACAGGTTGCAGGGCATGATTTTGCTGGTGTCTTAGCTGCTTTCCAATCTCATTGTTCCAGCAGGACTGCAGAGACTGCCTCTGTAATCTTCCCAGTGACCCAGTGAGCTACCCAACATCCCTCCAATGAATTCCTGTCCTTTCCATGTTAAATCAGACAGTTTCATGAACAACCTTGACTGATAGATAAAAAGACCATACAAAATGACACATTTATGTCATGTGAAGACCAAATGACCTTATCGTGATAGGAGTAACTTTTGCAGAAGCTGGAATGTAGAAAGGTGGGGGGAAATCTAGTTTTAACAGGATATCCCTGGAAATCTGGATTCAAAATGACCTGCCCCTTGGTAGTCGGTACCATAGGTGTGTTGCAAAGTTTGATTTTGTTTGACTGAACAATACTACCCATCACATCAAGTTATTGTAATTTTGACTTTATTTTATTTTATTTTATTTTATTTTATTTTATTTTATTTTATTTTTACTGTTTAAAAATGTAATGTATAAGTGTGTTACACTTTTTTGGAGTTGTTTATAAGAGCTGTAAGCATGAGGATATTACAGTTGGCTTCGTTCATATAAGTAGGATGATGATAGCAATCATTTAAATCAATGTGCTACAGACTGCCCAGGCCTTGTGCCCGTCACACGCCCCTCTGTGCCCCTAACGCTGCAAGCTGAGAACACCTGGTACTCCCTGCCTAGGGCTTCTGCTCTGAGAACCTGCTTGTCCAGAAAGCAAGGTGAGCAGGAAGTTCTGAAAAGTTAATGCTCCTGAAAGGAGCCCTCAACAAATGATAGAAGGAAAATTATTGGTGCATAAATACTGCAGCTTTATCAGTGCCCACACGGGATAACTCAAAAACATGTTCCAGACTGTCTTCCAGAGTTTCCCACTGGGGATGAGCCCCAGCTGACCAGTTGCTTACGGGTGCACCCTTCGCCTCTTTCCTTTCATTCCCCATCGAGCATTTCCACGCCACTCCTAGTTCTCCCTGGGATCCTCTCCCAAATAAACTGGTGGACTCAGATCCTAGTCTCAGGGTCTGCATTAGGGGAAGCCTTGCCTAAGACCCCTGCCCATCGTCAGCACGGTCCCCTCACCTGCGTCCCCAGTGTGTGGGACTGGCGGGGAGTGCCTGCATCCGCGCAGACACCTACCATACAATTAGATTTCTTTCTCAATTCAGTAAGCTAAGGGCACAGGGAGCTTTGGAAGAGTGACGGCTGCCCAGGGAGGGGGCAGATATAGCATGTTTTGGTGCAGTTTCTCTGGGCCCCAGAACCTCTAACAGGGGCACAGCTGCTGATGACATTGTCACATAGCATGAGGTTAGGCTTTGCCACTGCTCTTGTATCTTCAAGCTTATATCACCACTCCAGAAGAACTTACCGCAACTCTTAATATCTACATGCTCGAAAGGAAACGTTACAAACACCTGGATCTCCTGGTTCCTGAATGAAACTACGCATCACCAAGGTCACAACCCCTCGGGGAGGTGTGGGGGTGGGGGCTAGAGAGGGTCAGTGCCCAGGAGTCCCTACACAACACCCCTGCCTTTCTGCAGAAAGGATTGCAGAAAGCCCTTTCTTGCTATGAATTTATCCCAGTTTGAGAAACCCTGCAGCATGAGGAAAGGAGAAACGACGTCGTACAAAGACAGCCTGAGCAGTGGGTGACTCACTGCCTGGAGAGGGGGTTAGCAGTGACATCAGCAGTGACATGCTGGGTGTATGTATTGGAGGCTCCAGTCTCCATTACCCTCCTTTACTCTCTATTCCATCACTGCTTATCCTGGTCAAAGTACCCCCCCGACCCCCACAGACCTCGTCCTGCAGCCTGCCTGTTACACTGTGGGCATGATGGAATTACAGCCTTAAGATTTAAAAGAAAAAAAAATGTTGTTCGTGATAATGAATTGGATCAACAGGTTGATGCAAAGCCAAAGCTCAAAATCAATATCCGAGAGACTGCCTGTATTTGGAAAGGCTGTGGTATATTACATTAAGACATGTCCTTTGATTTTTCCTTCAACAAAATACGAACGGTCTCTAAAACAAAATTGCCCAGAAGGATTTAGTAGCCTTCTAAAATCAGCGTCAAATTTATACAAGTGTCTGGAGAAAGACCTGCATGAAACAGGCTTCTGGATGCATCAAAAGGACAAACACTGCCGGTTGGAAACATCCCCCTGTGCGTGGTGTTCCTTCCAGCAGCTATCATTTCTGATCAATGTCATTTCTGCAGAGAGAGCCCTTGCGCCAGGCCACTGCCAACACTGGTGACGGACGTGACCTCAGCCCCTGGGCTGGGAAGTCCCTTGAGCATCAGTTGGTCTAAGTCTCCTCTTTCACCAGCGAGAACAAGGGCATGTCCAAAGTCACGCAGGCAGCAAGCCAACACCAAAGATCTCCTCGCTCCAGGACCTATGGATCCCTGGCTGAGCAGGATGTCTCAACTTTGGCACTAGGGACATTTGGGACTGGAGCATTCTTTGTGGTGGGGGCTGTTCTGTGCATTGCAGAATGTTCAGCAGCATCCCGACCCTCTACCTATGAGATGTCTGTAGCACCTGCTGTGACAGCCCAAAATGTCTCTAGATATTGCCAAAAGTCCCCAGGGGGGCCAAATCACCCTGGCTGAGAGGAATAATTGCAAATTGGTGCTACCTGGGTGAAATTTGGGTCACAAGTATGTTTTGTTTATCTTATGCAATGTTGTCAGGATTTAAAAATTTGGGGAGACTTTGCATAAAAATCCAGATTTTTGGTTTCTCTTGAACATTTGGAAGACATGGCAACCGTGAGCACACACTCTCACATGGCAGCGATGAACTGCAGCTAACGTTACTCCCGTCGGGATGGTCCTCTGCACTCCTGTGCGCCACAGGCCCCACCACTCTCTATTGTGCCCCACACCAGACCCATTCTACCACGTTTCCCTGAAAATAAAACCTAATTGGAAAATAAGCACTAGCATGATTTTTCAGGACGGCATCCCCTGAACATAAGCCCTGATGCGTCTTTTGGAACAAAACTTAATATAAGACCCGGTCTGATTTTCGGGGAAACACGATATTTGTTTCATAATCTTCCTGGGCCCCTATTTAGTGCTTAAGACCTCAAAACTATTAATATTTGTAGTTTTATTCTCTCTTACGTATGCCTCACAGCTCATTGAGAGCAGGCCACGTCACTCTCCTTTGATTCCTGTACAGGGCCTACCCCCAAGTAGATACTCAGAAATGGTCACTCATTCACTTGCCTAGAGCAGCTAGATATCCTGCAGGGGGCTACTCTTGTGGACTTCAAGTAAAAATCAAGCCAGTTGGGGTGAAGCTGTTTTCTGTATCCCCATTTAGAGATACGAAAGTCACATTGCACATTCAGGAGCGGGCATCTTACCCTAAAAGGCTCTGCATTAAAGAAAGCTGTTTAACTGCACTTGACCTAAGGTAATCTGACCCCAAGGTAATCTGACCACAGAAACCCTTTTAGCATCAGTCAATATCCCAAGGAACTACTGTCCTATTGAATTGCTTTGGGAAAGATTGGACTAGAACTCTAACCTTTCCACATTAAAGGCAGTTGTTGAAACATTCAGTGCTACGACAAAGGCAATAATTACAAAATTACATAAAGAGTAATTTTTCCACGCATAGACATTTATTTGGATTACCTCTTTTAAATTTCCCCCACAAATTTGAGAAGTAGGTGTGATCAATATCCACATCTTACAGGTTAGAAAATAAAGCAACAGAAAGGTTAAGGAACTTGCCCATAGTTATACAGGTAGGAAGAATCCAGCCAGGATTGGGACACAGCCTGTCCGACCCCAGGGCCTGTGCACTTACCTACTTACACTGTCCTGCTTCCCTAGGACACTGTGCCATGTGGTTGACGTGTCTGTCCCCACCTCAGCACATGTACCAGGCCTCACTCATGAAGGAAGCAGAAGGGGAATCACTGTCCATTCACCAACTGTTATGCGTGGGAAATTCGGGGAAGAGTTTGTCATGGTAGCTCAGGCAGTTTTTCACATGATGCCTGAAAATTAGGTCTTTTGATCCTCATTTAATTTGGGCAACTCTTTTAACTTCTGGGAGCCTACAATGGAAAACTAGTAAATGGAAAACTGAGATCTGGACAAGTTCTGGAAAGAAGGTGTATGTTCCATCCACCTTGCTTCTTGCAGAGTAAGAAGACAGGAACTGGAGGGGTAGATGGGTGGCTAGACGGATGGACATTATTTCTTGCCCACTGTAAAGCATCCCACTAAACTTTGTGAAGAGGAAAGCCATACTAAAAGGAACGGGGGAGAATGCCTCATCCCAAAGAGCTTTTTTCTAATCTCAGAACAGGTCAGACAAAATGTGCCCTTTTCATACTGAGCATTTTCAGTTTACATTGAGATCTTGTAGTTTCACGCAGTCATTACTTTGAGAAAGTCCCAACCAACTAGATATGGGCCAATAACACAATAAAGGAAACACAACTCTCAGGGAAATCAGCTCTTCATCCAAACCAGAGACCTCAGGGAAACGAGAGCCTGACTTAGCTGGAGGATTATTTCATCCTGTCAGCTTGTAAGAAAACAAAATGGTGGTGACGGGGTAGGGGAGAAAATTCTCCCCTTCTCTGGTTTCTCCTGGACTCCATTTGAGGAAAAAATGCTTTACTTCTGAACCTGAATTTTACATCCCCATCCCATTACCGTTATTTACAGTGATGTATAGCAAAGTACTTCGGGGAAAACACAGCTCTCTGCAGCATTTGAAAGAAGCAGACAGCACCATTGTAGCGGTGATTCATACAAGAAATCATACAGCCTCACTCTTAGGGGGAAACCCTAGATAATATTCAGGGGAGGGGGTAAATGAAATCACTCAGAAATTACCTCTTAGCATAAACAAGCCTTCAAACACATAAACTACTTGATTTAAATCCCTTACTCAGTCCTACGTGGCATACGCATTTTCCTCCTTGCTCGGCGACCATGTTTACCAACCAATAGTAAACAATCAATAAGATGATCTCTCTATGGATAACAGTCACTTATGCATAAAAGAATAAGAGCAGGTGCAATGTTTCTAATTATATTAATACATGATCAGATGTATAACGAGCTGAAATGGTTCTCAGTGTCATATAACTGGCATCTTTTGGTTATGGAAAGAGAATTGGATTTTCCTGTTAGCTTCCATTATAAAATTACAGTTGAATGCCTATGGAAAGACGATGCAATAGAGTAAAAAGCTCTTAGAGGAATTGTTGAGATGGCGTTGACTCCCAGAGGTCCATATGCTTGGACAGTGTGCTTTCAGGAGGCACAGGAAGTAGCCGCCATTCTCCATGCAGTCTAACATCAATTTGCTAAAAACCCTTCTATGGCATCTGATATATAGCACTGCTATACCTCCCAATATTATCTCTCTTCTTCCCCACTGATTATAGAACCCCGATTTTCCCCGGGACATTGTCACTACATTTCCAAGTTTTTTTTTGCAACAGGATGTGGCCATGAGACAAGGGGCTGGACAGTAAGAGGTAAGTAGATGTATTATGGCGGGGATTCCTGAAGTCCCCTTGAAAAGAAGGATGGGGCCTTTCTCCCCCTCCCACCCTTGTCCAGCCTGCTACCTGAAACATGCATGTGATGGCTATATCCTGAACCATGAGAACGAGGGGCGACCTTCCATCTAGTTGAAGTACAGAGATGGAAGGAATATTAATTCTTGATGAATTCCTGGAGTCTTAATAACATGCGTATGTAGTCTATCTTCATTAAACCATTTTTTATTGGGGGTTTTCATTTGCAACTAAATCTAATATTATACCATCACTTGCATAGTGAAGCCTTCCCTGACCCTCTAGACAACTCCTTATATTTCTTCTTTACAGCACTATCGTACCAGTAAATGATTAATTACTATGTGATTTTTTTTTTTTTGGTGTAATATAAGTAGCACAGACTGTTGGTGCTCTACCTACACCCTTTGGGGACTCACCATAACCACACACAACAATCCAATGGCTTTCAACTGAAATATCTGCAACTCTTTCAGGATAGCTTGTCTAGGTGCCAATTGCCAAACAGCTCATGTACAGGGCAGATCAGAAGAGTCAGGTGCCAATGCCATCCACAGCCCTCAACCCAGAACTGACAGGAGTTGGTGGACACTCCGTTTACCTTGCCTCTTGACTGGGATCCCTTTGAGGTGTGTCCTACACTAGAGTCTTCTAGAGCCATCCAAAGGCTTTAACCTGTGTTAACAGCAGTGATAACCTGCTGGATAAGACACCTTGCGTTGACTTCTTTCCCTTTCCTGTTTCATTTCCCCAGACCCCCTACTTCCTGGAATCACCACTCATATAAACCACGTGCACTCAGATCTTTGTACGAAGGAAGGTTCCTTTCTGGGAAGCCAACCTAAACCAATATTTGTCTCCTCAGTTAGACTACTAGCTTCATTAAGGTTGATAAGCTGCACACCTATCCAGTACTTCTCTGAAGACAAGGTGTGCTCATGGCACGATGGCCCATTATCTCTTAAATGGCATCGACACAAACTATAAGAAATTATGCACACATCCTTTAATATGAGCCCATGCATTTTACTAAGATATCCCATTGCCGGAATCTGTTACCTCTCTCCATTATTGACCTTCTAAATTTGTCTCCTTCCTCTTGACCTGTGGCTTTTCTGAAAGATATAGCATCACATAAAACCATAGATAGTATAACATAGTGGTTAAAAGATTTACGTTTTAGAGTCAAATGTCTCCCACTTCAAATCCTAACTCTGCCACTGATTAAATAGGTGACGTTGGGGAAGTTACCCTATTTCTATCAAATTTCCTCCTGTGTAAAATAGGGATGGTACTACCTATGGCAGAGGATTATTTTGAAGATGAAATAATATATGTATAATAAATGATTCTAATTATATTGAGTAAGATACAATAGATAAAATATTAAAGGATATAGTTGAAGACATTGACTGTCTGCCCCAGGTAATATGTATATACTTCTCTGGAAAATTAGCGAACCATTCCAAGTTATATAAAACCATCCCTAAAATTGTACTCAGATTGTTTCCCATATATTATTACTCAAATATATAACCTTTGTCGGGTGACATTCCCCTCAGATGGCCAATACCTTGAGGGGTTCCTGAATTTGATTCTCTGCAGTCCTCTCACTGACACATACACCTGTTCCCAAGCCGTATTCAAGTTAATTGAGCTGAGCTGTAATACTGTGTTTCACCAGGAGCAGCCGCTGTTTGACATTGCCCGCCCAGGTAAGATGTTTCACAAGTGAAGCTCTGAGTGAATGCCCACGGAGTCAATTTTATAAATTGAAAATAGATTTATTGTGTTTATTTGGAGAGATGCCTTACAGTGTGGCTCTTGTGACATTCCACTAGGGAGGAGCAGGTTTGGGAATACTTAACAATCCAAATAGTGGTACATAGGACTCAGCGGAAGTATTCCTCCCCAAGCAGCACATGCTGTGGTGTGTTTCCTTTCAGTTGTGACAATCTGCTGCATACCAATTATAACCTGGGGTTTGTAAAGAGCCAGAAGATTCCCTTGGAGGGAGTAATTATATTCCCTTTAACATACTACAGGGCAAACACTTTCTCTTCAACGTGCTGTGTGCTGCCTGCAAAGTAGATTTACTTTACTGATGCTAAAGGAAAACCTTCAGAACCAAGGCAAGGCAAGGAATCTTGCTGGGAGAAAGATATGAGGTGGCCAATAAAAGAGTAGAGAATGCTAAAAATGCCATGGAGCTGAATATATGGAATGGCAACTATAATGAAATATATATATAGTCACAGGATGTGGAGTACAGCACAGGGAATAGAATTGTAACAGCTATGTACGATGTCGGAGGGGTAGTAGATTGGGGGAGGAGGGTTATCAATTTGTGAGGGGTGTAAACATCTAACTATTACGTTGTTTTGTACACCTGAAACTCATGCAAAATAAAAATTTTTAAATGCCATGGAGAATTATCAATCAGGGCAGAATTGGTTTGACCCATCCAAATAAACATGCATGGTGAGATGTTTAGAGCATCACTTTGGAGATGGTTTCGTGTCTCCCCACAATCACTGCGTTCCTTGGAACATTATAATGCACATGTTAAGACTCACTTTCCTCTTCTGAGAAGTGGGAATAATCATGTTTATCTAATAAGGTTTTTCAGAGACTCAAATCACAAACCATACCTAAAGTGTCCAGAACAGTAGACACCCCAAAACAATACCATATATCAGATGTTATCACTGCTAACCCATATCCTCTTGGAACTCACCGTTACCATAGATAATGGCTTCCTACTGAGAGGATCGCAAGTTCTCTGCCTGGGAATTCTGAGCCCAGGGACATAGCGCAGGAAGGAAGTGCCGGGAAGTCAACACTTCCAGGAACAGACCTTGGCCAACCATGCAGAAAATTTAGTGATAAATACCCACTTCCTCACTCCTTGAGCAGGACAACTCCAAGGCTTGTTCCACACTTTCTCTCAAGGGTCTCCTGTGGGTCTGAGCCCCACTTGTTCCCGTAGGAACCTGCTCATTTGTGCTCCCTGCATTGGCTTCTATCTCTTCCCTGTCTCACTTTCCTACTTCCTGACAGGAGCTTCCTGAGATTACCTCCAAAATAACCCCTGGCATTCAAAGTCTTGTTTCAGGATAAAGTCTGTCCTGAACACTATACTCACAATGTAAATAGGTTTCATAATTTGGACGGTTGGGTTTAAAATAAAATGTTCAGTTCACTAACCAAGTCTTGTCTACTCAGCTTCCTTTCAACCCCTCTTCTACCCCACAGCTATTGCCTCAGTGAAGGCTCTTCTCACATCTTTATTAATTTTTGTCTGAGCTATAGTCTCTAATGATCTCCATGCTTCTAGTACCTCTCTCACCTATTCCATCATTCACTTACTGCCAAAGTTACTGTCCTAAAATGCAGTTCTGGCAATGTCGTTCCCTTGCTTTTGTTTTTTTTTAAGACTTCAGTGGTGCTCAGTACCTCCATGATTATGTGATAAATTTTATAACATGGTATGTAAAACCCCTCAAAAGTTGTTTCCAACCAACCTTTCAGCCTCATGTCCAGTGATTGCTAAACACAGCCGATGCTCATCCCACACAGAACCAGGCAATGTCATCTCAAAGCCCTTTTACCTGCCACATTTTGATGTGTTTGACTGTACATGTGACCTTCCCTGTCTGAAAAACCTGGCTCGTTCTTCAAGGTCTGGCTCCAATGTCCCCTCTCCATGAAGGCTTATCTACAACTCTCCAGGCAAGTGAACCATTCCCTCCTCTGGGTGTTCACCGTGGCATCTGCACCCACGGACTCATTCCTTCATCCAACAAGTGTTTCCTGAGCATATCCTGCTCTGTATCAATCATGTGCTAAGCCCTGGGGAAACCATCCTGGGTAAAAACAGAAATAGCTCTGAGCCCACGAAGATCACACAGGAAAAGGAAACAGACATTATCGGGTAATCATATAAAAGTTTCATACAAATCCGCCATGAGAGTTTACCACCCAGGATGCTGACCCAGCCTTCCACAAGGAATGGGTGCTTGAGTTGAGAGTGAAGTAGACGTCATCACTAGATGAAGGACATATGTTCCAAACCGAGGGACAACAGGAAGTAGGTGGGAACACAATATTCTTTGAGGACTAGAAGATCAAGGTGTTTCATGCAGAGAGGCACAGGGAGGATGGAGGGAGAAGAGGCACTGACGCAATTCATTATGTCTTGTCAGTTTGTTGGCTGTGTCATCCCTGCCTCATGCTGGTAAAATGAGCCCCTCAAACGTAAGGACTACGTGTCACTGGAAGGCATACCTCCCACAGCACTTAGCACAATGCAAACAAATAAAATGAATGTACCCACATTATGGATCAGGGAGTTGAGGCACAGAAAGGTTGAATGAGTTGCCCAAGACCCCTAGGCTGGCAGAATAGATACCTATCACTCCTCAACTATGTCTCTTTTAAACTGGCGCAACTCACCCCCGCCCCCCCAATCCTTTTTTCTAGAAAATCCAAGTTTTTCTATGAGCTCCTTTTCAAAGGGCTCAATAACAAAGAATAAAGCAAAAAGCCAGTTGAGAGAGAGAGAGAGAGAGAGAGAGAGAGAGAGAGAGAGAGAGAGAGAGAGAGAGAGAGAGAGAGAGATTGAGAGTTGGGGAGCAAGCGCATAGGACTCTTTTTGGAACAGCATTCTTTTCTGGAGCCTTTATAATGGCCCGAAATGGTGCGCGCGGTGAGAATTAGCCATCATAAAACGCTCCTGGTGATGCCGGGAAAAGAGCATCCGCGCTAACCCTGGAAGTCCAGAGCAAAGCCTCTGGGTTTGGACTCTTTAGGGCGGTAGGTGGGATCTCCAGCTTCCCGCTTCCCGAACCTCTCCGCCTTTCCGGCCAGGACCAGCAGTTTTGGAAACAGTGTATTAATAATTTCCCGACTATCCCGTCTGCTCCCGCAGACGCAGAAGGTGGAAGAGGTGGCAACCTTGTCTGGGGGAGGTATCCTCAAGGCCCAGACATTCATCTCTGTCCATTTCAAGGCGTCGAGCCTGCGCCATATATAACCAAGTACGACGCCCACCACAGAGGACACAGCGGCCTCTCTGCGCTGTTTTATTCGCAAATCTTGGGCAAATCTGGGCTCTGGGGCGGCGATCAAGAGCCTGACTTGAGACTGGTTCAGGAACCGGAGCTGAGGTTTCGCTGGGCAAGGAAGAGAAGAGGGGAGCGAGCAGGGGCGCGGCTCTTGTGAGGATTACGGCAGAGGCTGTGGACCGCGGAGCCGCTCGCAGAGGCTGCAGCCATTGCACAGCAGAGCATCCCACATTCAACAGGAGGAACCCGCGGGAGAGGAGACCCGAGCTCCCAGCACCGCACCGCCGCAGCCCGTGCGCCCCGCGCCCCCGCGCACCATGGCCAAAGAAGGTGTAGAGAAGGCGGAAGAGACGGAGCAAATGATCGAGAAGGAGGCGGGCAAGGACCCGGCGGAGGGCGGCGGCGGCTCGCACCGACTCGGGGACGCACAGGAGATGCGCGCCGTGGTGCTGGCGGGCTTCGGGGGGCTCAACAAACTGCGGGTCACCAGGAAGGCCATGCCCGAGCCACAGGACGGCGAGCTCAAGATTCGCGTCAAAGCCTGGTCCAGTATCCATGCCTTTCTTGCTTTCTCCCTCTTTGCGCTCCGGGGGAGGGGGTGGCAGAGCCTCTGAGGGGACGCTGCCAGGGGTGCAGCCGCCGGGGGTGTCCCCCTCCTCGCCCTGACCCAGGTTTTAGAGCCTCCCCGCTGCGCACCACTGCCGATGGAGGGGAGGATGCTGAGAGCTGGCCTTCCTCTCGCCCTCACACCCCCCAAGCCGGATCTAGGGGTGACCTGAGGAGACTGCCCTCTCGGGAGGAGAGGGGAGGGGTGCATAGTGGCGCCTGGCTCTCGGGGGCTGAGAGATTGCGCTGCGGGAGCAGTCTGCCGGGTAGGACAGCTCAGCTGCCAGGATAAGGGAGTTGATGATAACATGGTTAAAAAATAACCCTCCGCTGACTGAGTACCAGCCATTGTTTGTTAGAGTTTTATGTGTGCGATCTGATTTCATACTTTCTGGGACGCAGTGAGTTAGGTACCATCAGTGTCCCCCGAACCAGGTGAGGAAACCAGGGCTCAAATCTAGCTGAGTGATTTGCCCAAGATCACTCTGCTGCCACTAAGTGGCATGGCCAGCATTTGATAACCGATCTGTTTAACCTCTGTGCGAGGTTGGGATGGGCCTGGGGAAAGGGTGCAGGGCTGGGGAAATGCGTCCTTCCCCTTGCTCCCCACACTACCCTCCCTGTGGCCTGGTTTGGGCAAAGGCACTGGGAAGCAGGAGGTTAGGTACCAAGGCTGCAGCCGAACCCTCTCTCTTCCCCACTAGTATCTTCTGTATTTCTTCGGGGTGGAGGGGGGGAGGGAGGGGAAAAAAATCAAACTGATCAATCTCCGGAACTGCTCCCATCTGAGAAGGAGCTCATCAATCTGAGTGTCCTGTTACCCTCTCCTCCTGGGGGAACTTCTTCAGATGCAAAGGGAACTGTGATTTCCCCCTGCTGTGTTTCTGTCTCCCTGAGTGCTGTCACTATAAGGATCCTATCCCTGAAGTTCTGGGAAGGGCAGGCTCACCCCCAAGGGTTCACTGGACCCAACACTCTTGAGTTCTCTATGCAGCGGCGTGAGAGGCTCCTTAGAGGAGCTTGCTAAGTTAGCACAGCCATCAACAGACACTGCTCCCTCAAGCAGCAGCCACCTTACACGTTCCCACCTTAGAGGCTCAAATCCAGAATCTAGGACCATAGAGGAAAGAAAAATGCCAAGGAGATTGCCTCTCCTCATGCGCAGGTTTCATTTGCCGGACTGGAAGGCAGCTGGTGAAAGAAGCAGAAGCCAGTTTCTGGTTTGCCTGGGTCTCTGGCTCACTCTCCGTACGTGTAGCTCGTCATGCTTGACTCTAAACATGACTCTTGAGCCTTTCTTGGGGGAATTCAGGGTAAGGGAAGAGGCTTTTGCCAATGGGGGCTCCTATACAGTTCTACTTTGTTAACTCTTACTGAACCAAGCTGATGGATCCCAGAAGGCAGAGCTTACAGGTCTACACTTTGCACGGGTAAATCCCCAGTGCCCAGCACAGTACATCCTAAATAAGTTATCACTGAATGCATGAACTGAGGAAAGATGCTTGGAGGGGGTTGTTGCATCATTACTTTTTTTCATTTACTGTTGGAAGAATGCTGCCTAGTAAAATCAAAACCATGTATTGATAATTCGCCTTCCTTAACCACCAATTAAAAATATTTTTTTGTGTGTGTATACACATGTATACACACACACACACACACACACACACACACACACGTAGTTTATGACCTGCCATCGAAATTCAGGACTGGGATCTAGGACTCTATCAGAGTATATGTTCAGAGAGTGAAAATTCAGAGAGTTGAAGCTATTTTTTTTTTTTTAAGCAAAGAGCATCATCTGCAGCGTAAGTAGGTCTGAGTTCTCTAGCCTTATGCTAAGTGCATAAATACTGATTGGAACCGAAGCATTTTGAAATAATAAATGTCAAGACGAAGGCCAGAAGATTGATTTTTCAAAGCCAGACACATAAGCCTGTTCTTAATTGGAGCTGTATGCGCATGTAGACACACACACACACACACACACACACACACACACACACACACACACACTATAGAATCACTGCAGATACCCCCACCTTGGTCAGAAAGTCAACCAGACCTGTGGTGGGTTGGGGGGGCATTTGGAATGCAATGTTGCAAAGGGCCCAGATTTATTTTCATTTCGCCAAGCTGGAAGCAGAGTTAATCGGTTTTGCAAGGGGGAGCTGGAATAGGTTTGTGAAGATCACCCGCTGGGCCCTTCCTCCTCCCCTAGGCAGGGATTGGCTCGCCAAAGATGCCCATTGATTGTTAAGTGTAGCTTTGAGAGACAGGATGATTCATTCTGTATTTTTATGAATCAGTTGATGGCCTCGTGGATGAAGGTCTCCCTTTTATGTGCTCTCGATTTTTAATGGAAACCTTTTATCATCAAATGGGATACGATTTTTGCTTGGGAATAAAGCATAGTCCATCTGAACTAGTATTATTCAAGCCTGGGATGAAGGTCCCAGTTGGTTACTTTATGAATTTTATGGAAATGGAAGAGAAGAGGCAGGGAAATACATATTTTATCTCATTCACACCCTCTTATTTATGGTCCAATGAGAGGTATTATTGTGGAGCAAATTGAGGCTTGGAGATGTTGAGGTATTTGCCAAAAATATCACACAGATAGTAGTTAGGATCTGAATCCTGGTCTGTTTGTCCTTCAGGCTCTGTTGTTTTCCTTTTATTCTATTTTCTCTGCCTCCATGGAAAAGGTAGAAGACACATGTGATTTACCTCTCTAGACCTTCGGCATGTAAGCTTGCTTTCCTTCCTTTCTTGAATGGATATGGCTCCTTTGATCATTTTATGTCTGGCTTAAGGGAACACTCTGGCTGTTCCCAGAGTAATATGGCTTTCCCCCTAAAGTGGAGACATCATGGTCAAATGCAGCTTAAAAAGAACCACCTCAGGGAGTACAAGGTGGGAAGGATAGCAGAGTCTTCTGTCTAAGTTATTACAAGAACATCAGCTTTGATGCGGAACCCATTTCATCAACCATTCATTGAACAAACAATTTACACAGCAAGCGATTTAAGTGGCCAACCAGAAGCAGCATGTGGCCTTTGGAGAAAGATGGACATGGATGGAAGCCCAAGCCCCACCACTTTCTTTCTTTCTTTTTTTTTTAAGGAGGGCGCAGCTCACAGTGGTCCATACGGGGATCGAACTGGCAACTTTGGTGCTACCAGCACCACGCTCTAACCAAGTGAGCCAACCGGTCACCCCTCCCACCACTTTCTATCTGTGTAACATCAGTGGACATATCTCTTACCTTCTTCAGGCTTTCCGTGCCTCAACTGCAAAATGGGGATAATACAATGAAACACATGGTGCTGAGAGGATCAGATCCAAGAAAGAGACTGGCCCACTGTCATCACTAACTAAGTAGTAGCTATTGTTGTGACTGTTATCTTTGTTGTCATATCTATGGCTATATGACATACTTCTTGGCGGATTGATAACTGGGAGGCCATCATTTTTATCATGTATATATTAGGTTGGTGCAAAAGTGCGGTTTAAAAGGTTAAAAATAATTGCAAGAACCGCAATCACTTTTGCACCAACCTAATAATGAGGCAATCATATCATGTCACATCTGCTGAACGATTAAGACCTTCCTAGAGATGAGTCCCAACTCTGCCACTTGCTAACTGGATGTCTTAGGTCTGGTCCCTGGAAGTAGATAGAGCCTGAGACATGGATGCTTTTTTAAATGATTGATTGAGGGTACTTTTGGAAGAATGAGAGCAAGGGAAGTGGGAGAGGGCAGGGGAAGGAGCCAAGTAAGGATTTGGTTTCAGCTGGATCCCCCCAGGAGTTCTGGAGCGTGAATCACACCACAGAGTCAATCTGGCCTTGAAGTAATGGGGGAAGCGCTTCCCCCCATTCCCCTTCATCAGTTAGTTATGGGCTATGGGCTACTTCCTGCGTCGGGGCATGGAGTCTTTCAAGCAGAGATGGCTTCTGTTTGACTGAAGTAAGGAAGAGGGGAAGAGGACTGTTCTGAGCCAGCATTGGTCAGTACTCCCAGCAGTTGGGGGATGGGAGTCAAAGGAATGGGGTGAGGCACAAACAGCTGCTCTCTACACAGGCTGACCTTGAACATGTTGCTGACTCCTCTAAACTTCAATTTACTGGTCTATAAATTGGAACTAATAATAGCACCTCCCTTTCTAGTGTAATGGAGTTTAAGTGAGATATAGTACACAGAGACCTTTTTGATGATGCCTGGCACATAGCAAGCTGTCAATAAATGATAGCTATTATTATTTAAACTAGTATTTTTGGTTTCCATAGATACTCTCTATAGTTTATCATTCAAGCTGGAACTCTTTTGAAAGGGACCCTAAAATAATTACTCTGGGACAGCAGGAGCAAACTGGAACTGTTGTAGCTAAACCAGGTGCATGCCCCCCCCCCCAAACTGATAAGGATCATATCTATGCCTTTGCTGTCAGCCATCTTGTCACAGGGGAGCTTCTCTTGGGCAGGAACTGGAAAGAGATGAGGCTGAGGGGCTCCAGGTCGCGCTGCAGGAATGTATCTAGGTGGCCATTAACAAGCCTCGTCTGGTTTGTGGCTCAGATTGGCTTGTGGTAGAGAGGCACTAATGGATTGGGGACATTTATTCTCCCAGACGGATTTACAGTGAGAGGCTGCATGAAACTGCTGGAATGAGACCAATCGGATGAAAAATGGTTCCAGCCAGTCATGGCTCCATTGGCTGATCTGAAAATGGGCCAAGGGCAGGCCATAGTAGAGGAAAGCCAACAGATTGATGGGATCCTATAAATCATGAGAGTAAAGTGTATTGGAGAGTGGGGAGGGAACTAACATCTATTGAACACTTGTTATGGGCCAGGAACTGAATTGCCTGACATATACTTTGCTTTACTTTATCCTAATAGCAAAGTCAACAAGATCAGCATTACCATCTCCATTTTAAAGATGGGGAAACTGACCTTCAGAGGCATGCTAAGATCAGAGGCATGGAAGAGCAGTGTAAAAATCCAAGTTCTGCCTTGTTTCTGAGCGCTTACATTTGGGGGGGGGGGGGGGAGAGAGAGAGAGAGAGAGAGAGAGAGAGAGAGAGAGAGAGAGAGAGAGAGAGAGAGAGAAAGAGACAGTGGGAGACCAAGACACAGACAGGCAGACAGACACAAAGACAGGAATCAGGAATACAGAGAGAGAACCATGAATGCCTTTGGCTGATTAGAAGTGTAACTAATAAGACTCAGAATTGCACAGTGCCATCTTGCCCCCCACCCCAAATTGCCATTGTGTTTCTGCACCACTTCCACTTTCCCTCCATTTCTGAGGTAGGGGATGCTTTTGGGATCCATTGAGGATCAAGTTGCCATGACTGTTGACCCAGAACACCCCTGCTACGTGTAATTAAAGACAATCACCACTCCTTGGATCCAGTCAAAACATCTGCGTCCTTCCTCTGCCCGCTTTGCCTCAATTGGGCTATTGCTACACTGGCAACTTGCGTACAGGATGCCCCAAAATAACACTGCATTAAACTGCCACCGTTAAGGTCAATCCAAAGAAATATGATCAATATCATCTCCCCTGTTTTTATCAAATAAACAAATAGAGTGCATGAGGTTAAGTGACACAGATGTTTTTAAAATTGAGAAATTGCTTGGAGGGTGTTTAATGCCCAAGCCAGGAGCCACTCTGGCACAGAGACTGGAATAAAGTGTTCTGAATCACTCTGTTTTGGATGGGGAGATATCAGGAGTTGACAGAAAAGGGTGACACTGTGCTGAGTCACACTGAGCCCCATTTGGTGATGAGAAGGTGGAGATGCTATCTCCGGGGTCTTTCTTATTCATCGATATTTACATTTTTCCATTAACTGTGTCCTCCCTGGTGAGGGCTGGGGATGGTGACAATGCCTGCTCTTAAACCAGCGATGGAATGGACTTCTTGTCTCCCTGCAGTTTGCGGAAGAAAGGGAGCCCAGAATCAGTGATTCCGGTGTTTCATAGGAAAAGGAGGTATAGGACACCTTACAGAAGATCCGGCACGTAGCAGGTTTTCATAAACAGCAGCCTGATTTTAATTATTGAGGCACTAGCCAGAAACCACGGGCATGCTCATGGTGGGCAGCGGTAATGGTGGCTGGCCATCGGGTTCACCCTACCCTCCACTCGCAGCACCCTTGCAGCCACAAAGCCTAATATCCTCATCCCGTCTGCACCTGACTCTCACAACTCCATAAGGTTATTTATCACTCTTGCTTGCTAAGAGAGGACAGTGGGACTCAGAGATGAAGTGGAACTAGGGAGAAGCTACCACAGACCTGAGTGCAGCCCCTAACGTCCTTCACCATGGCTGTGTGATCTTAAGCAAACAACCCTTTCTACTCGCACACATCCCCACCTGGTGATAATACCCACCTCTGGTATTGTTATGAAGACGAGCTCAGAGGCTTCAAAGTCCCGACTGCTCCTTGCCTACAGTGGGTGCTCAGGAAAGGTTATTTTCCTCCCTAAGTCTCTCAGCCTATAAAAGACAGACTCTGGAGTTTGGTTCATGCTCATTCAAAGGAACCCAAATCCATGACCTTTTGGCACATCACCGACATTCAACACTGACAACATAGCTCATCCAGGCACGGGGAAATAGCACCCCAGGACCCCAAGTTCCTGGCACTTCTCATGCTTAATAGGGATCTTTTTTTGGCATCTTGGCATTTGGCATAAAAGGAAAAGTTCAATTAGACGCAAGAAGAGACTTTTCATACGAAAGGGCAGCGGGCGTGTAATCTCAAATTAGTTTGATTCCTCTGTGTGTGATCTCACACAGAAAATCGGTCGGAGCCGTGGTATTAAAATGAGTCAATGTAATGTCTGAAGGCCCAGGAGATCAACTAGATATTCCACTGACAGGGGCTGTTTCATCTTTGAATGTGATGTTATCTCCATGAAAGAATGCAGTGAGCTGCTGTTCTCAATGTCCTTCTGTTGGTGACCTCTGACCCCTCAGCCAAGCCTCCTCCCTTGCATTGTTCTAGAGCCACAAATATGCCGTCCAGGGCTTTCCCAACCAGAACCCCTTTGGCAAGTAAAGCCCTGGGTCCTCTTACTCCTGACTTCCCTCAGCGGATGCAGTCCCCAGAGCGCGGCGGTGCAGGCTGATTCTCTTCTGTGAGAGGAATGATGGTGATTCCTTCTCTGACTGGCACTGACTGTACACCCACACGGGACGGGAGGCAGTCTGCTTTTTGGTTATCAAATAGTTAATGTTGGTGGTGAAATAGACCTAGGTTCAAATCCTGGATCTGATCATTTTAGGAGCCTCTATCCCCTTAGGAAAAGGATTTAGTCTTTCGAAACTGCAGTTCGTTCCTCTGCAATGTGGGTATAATAATATCATCTATGGGGCAGGTTTTGTGTGTGTGTGAGAATAAAAGATAATGCATCGGAAGTGTCTAGCAGTGAGGTTGGCACATTTAATATTTGTTGAATGAATGAAGTCCTTGCCACACAGCTTATGTTTAACATATATTGATTGTGGGGAGAAGATGTGAAGAAATAGGACATTAGAAAGACCCTCCATACTTCATGAAGTTTCCTAAATGGAGTCCCTATTCAGACTCTATGTGTCTCCCCCAAAGGATATAAGACCTTGACATCAAAAATAGACCAGATGGGGTGTGCCACCATGCCATGACATAAACAAGATCCAGATGAATTCCTGAAAAAACAAGAGAGGAAACAAAACCAAAAAGCACTGTGTTCCTACTGTGTGCTGGAAACTGGGCCAAGCTTAGAAATCTTCAAAAGGAAGACCGATGACTTCTGCCCTGATTTCTCTTTTCTTTACTTTGGCCATGCTAACCATCATGACAAATTTGTCCCTGGATTTCTAGGCCCTCCCTTTCTCTTCCCTTCCCTTCCCTTCCATTTTTTATCTTTTCGCTTCTCACGAGTTAGCTTCAGGCGCCCCTACTGAAATTAGCTTCCTTCTTGAGACTAAGGAAGACGGTGTCCTTTTGCTACAACTGCCTGGTACAAGTTTAGCAGGCCCCGGTGCAAAGATAACTTTTTTCTCCCAATTTTCATTTATCAAGGAAGGAGTCTGGCCCTTTGTGAATCACATTCCAGCCCCCAGATATCTCTCTCTCTCTCTCTCTCTCTCTCTCTCTCTCTCTCTCTCTCTCTCGATCCAAGGGAATGAAGTGCTGTGATTGGCCATTTCTCTATCTCATGCCCTCCTATCCTGACCTAGGAGAATGGGGCATCATGATTGACAGCCCCACCAGAAATGCATGGAGAGAGAGAGAGAGAGAGAGAGAGAGAGAGAGAGAGAGAGAGAGAGTTGCTGTAGGGTAGATACTCCAAAAGGAATGGAGGGCAGTGACCAGAAGACAGCATTAAGAAATATACTGGACTGATCAAAATGGTAGGGTAAGAGATTCTCTTCTTTACCCAGAAAAGTGAAGAATCAGAGAAGGGACTAGAGAAGGCAGCTCCATTCCCTACCCTGGGACTTTACATTTCTCAGCACAAAGTTATTCAATCATATTAAATATATAATATTTTCAACTTCGAGACCCATCACCTTTTTTTTTTTTTAAAGATCATTATTTTCCCCTAGGATTTCTATTTGTTTTTTTCATATCTAACTGATCAGATTTTTTTTTTTTTTTAAGATTTTTTGGGGAAGGGGAACAGGACTTTATTGGGGAACAGTGTGTACTTCCAGGCGTTTTTTCCAAGTCAAGTTGTTGTCCTTTCAATCTTAGTTATGGGGGGTGCCGTTCAGCTTCAAGTTGTTGTCTTTTCAGTCTTAGTTGTGGAGGGCGCAGCTCAGCTCCAGGTCCAGTTGCCGTTTCTAGTTGCAGGGGGCACAGCCCACCATCCCTTGTGGGAGTCGAGGAATCGAACCGGCAACCTTGTGGTTGAGAGGATGCACTCCAACCAACTGAGCCATCCAGGAGCTCAGTGGCAGCTCAGCTCAAGGTGCCGTGTTCAATCTTAGTTGCAGAGGGCAGAGCCCACCATCCCTTGCGGGACTTGAACTGGCAACCTTGTGGTTGAGAGCCCACTGGTCCGTGTGGGAATCGAACTGGCAGCCTTCAGAGTTAGGAGCACGGAGCTCTAACCGCCTGAGCCATCACCTTTTAAATCTCTTTGATAATCCTGGAAATTTCAGAAACTTTCTCTGTTATCATTTAACTAATGAACGCCAAGTCTGGTCTTGGTAAACAGTAGGCACTCAATAAAATGTTGGAGGATGAGTGACTATATTACTGACTTTTCCCCAAATGTTAGGTGGACGCTTCTGCAGAAGTTGCCATTTCACTTGTAAATATGGCTTTCTTAACACAAACAGTGGTCATTCCAAGCCAGTGTGACTTCAAGTTCCCCTCTGTCATCTCAGCTTTCTCTGACAAGAGGCCTAAATCTCTCCGACAGGCAGGTCTTTTCAGGAGAACTTGAAAGAATACCGAAGGAGTCATGTTTTCAGGGAGGTTCACCTGTCCTTCACACAGTCTGTCCTCTTGAAACTAGAAGTTCGTCTCTAATAACTACTTGCCCTAGGCTGGAAAATGTGGGTCTCTGACTTCTCAGGATGCTCTGTAATCTTCTCCTGATTGACATCAGCTCTACCTAGCGCTGGAGGCCAGGGCTCTTGGAGAGAAGCCACTGTGCTGCTTCTGATGACTGTTTTTCCACAAACACTTCCTCCAGCATTCCTGCAGTGCTTGTATACCTGGGGACCCAGGCCCCACCAGCCTGGATGTTAAAACAGTATTGAACTAAACTAAACTTATTGTCGTGATCATTTTGCAATATATGCATACATCAAATCATTATGTTGTACACTTTAAACTAATAGAACGTTGATTGTATCTCAATAAAAGAGAAAATAAATATTTCAAATTACTGGGAAAAAGAAAACAATACTATATTAAAACAAACAGTATATCCAGGACTCTGTCCCTACATTTCTTTGCAGGTATCAGGGACCCCAAATCCCACCCTTCAATAAGTCTCAGTAGCTGCCAGGCTTTCCTAGGGGCTGTGGCACGGGCACTGAGAAACAGTGCTCCTGGTTCCTGCGTTGACTCTGCCCCCGCTCCTATTGCCCTCTTCTGCTCCTACCATAACACTAAGCAGGAATGCAGTTCCCATTTCCTCTTCACTCCACAGGGAACCTCCCCTCTGAGCTGTGGCCCTCTTTATACCCAATACAGGTTCCAAAGCAGCCTATGCCACCTGTATTTAATGTGCCTGCTGTTGGCAGTTAATAATAATGACATTCTTGGCATTAATTGTTAATCATCATTATTATCATAATGACCTTTATCGAGTACTTTCTGTGTGCCACAGGTATTACTGGATTAAGTGTTTTAGGAGAATTTCTATGACAGCAAACATTTTACCCATGAAAAAACAGGATCAAAGAGGTGAGGGAACTTGCTAAAGATCACACAACTACTAAGAGAAAGAGAGCTGTGATGGGAGCCAGGGTTTGTCTCTCTCCAGGGCCCACAGCTTCTTCCCTCCATGATGCAAGCTCCTGGAGCAGAAGGGTAGTCTGAGTTGTGGCAAACACCATATCCAGAATCAAGCTTTCCTCTTGTATTGCTGCAGGCTTATTCACCCAAGCTTTAGTTCCTAACTCACATTTTGCTTAGGATGCTTGTTGTCGTCCCTTAACCCAGAAGGCTTATCTGCTCCTTATGCAAATAGATACATAGTGGAGTGGCCCCACTGCCTGAGATAGTCTGCATTCCACGGTGAACTCTGAGCCTTTCAAACTGCATTCTACACAGGCACACTTGCTTCTGTAGCGTATCCATCAAGTCACAGACTCTTAAAAAAAAAAAAAGAAAAGAAAGAAAAGAAAAGGTCCCTTGTCTGAGATCTGACAGAATTGCTTTTCATTTATCTATGCTACGTCTAGTTCAATCAACTAATGAGGTGCTATTAAACCTGCTGTTCTTCTGATTGATCTGAGTGATACTGTGATTGGATATTCTTTATCCTCTGGCTAAACTTGCTAAAATTGTTCTGATTGGGGCCCTTACAATAACTCTGGCTCAACATTCCGCAGCCGGACCAGAACCAGGGATGTGGAACACAGCTAGCGATGAAAACTGAAACAGTGCTTTCAGGTTTATCTGCCTTCTGACCACTAAGGAGATGGTCAGTGCCTCGTGGGAAATAAAGAAAAAAAGGCAATTTTCACCCTCTCACCCCTTGGGAGCGGCAACGTTTTGTCCTGAGCCAGCAGTGTTTGTGGGAGACTCGGCTTCTTTCTTTTGCACTCTGAACACTTTCCTTTTCCTATTCTTTTTTTCTTTCTTTCTTCCTTTTGTGTCATTGATGAAGTGGGGCCTGAAGCGCTTGATAGAAGCCCAAGTTCCAACGTAACTGAAAAGCACTATCAAATTCTGTTCGGTCCTTCAGAAAACACCAAAGCTGGATCCATTCAAACAGAGAAAAATGTTTCAAGAATATTCCCTTCCCATCCACATCTCCCAGTGCCTTCCGTTCCCTCCGAACTTTCCTCCTGTGCTCTTCGAAGTCTCCTGGACTCTCAACCCCTGCCCTTGCTATCTCTTGTCTTTTGCACCTATCTTTGCTCACCTTTCACATCTGTTCTTTTATCTTCCGGGAGTGAATCTTGGCTCTTTGCACAGCACATCCATCAAGCAGGGCTTTGATCTTAGTTCTCCCCCTTCCCACTGCCCTAGGTACACACAAGACTGCCTGCCGGCTAAGACATCCTTCCCTTGAGCAAGAAGAAAGAAGGAAACTCCTGAGAAAGAAGGAAATACTTAGGAGCCACTCCTAGGTGTTTTCCTACTTAAACCTTCAGTGGAGGAATTATTGTCTGTGAGCCGTGAACACTGAAAGATGGCTTTTCAGACCAAGCCTCTGCTTTGGAGCTGCTCACAGTGTACGGGGAAGACAGTAGGGAGTGATGCTGCCATGGCCTCCTTCGTAGGCTAATTAAATTGAAATATTAATGAACTGAAAAAAAAAAGTCCAGTCCCTCCGTCACAGTAGCCACATTTCACGTGTTCTGTAGCCACATATGGCAGGTGGCCACCACGTTGGAGGGCGGGTACAGAATTGTTCCTTCCCTGCGGAATGTTCTAGTGGGCAATGCTTCTCAGTCTTCACTCCATTTTTTCCTACTGAAACAGCTCTTTTACCAAACACTGTCTTTTATCAGCGGCAATGTCACGGGAGATCACTGTCACGTTATAGCAAAAATGGACGGTTTTTCTATGGGGACCCTGCCCCTCTGGGTCTCCAGTGAGAAGTCAAACAGGAACCACTTTGCGCTGAGATGCTTGCTGCCTTTCCCGCTCTGTGGAGAGGTGGGAGGAGGCTGGAGGTTGAGAGAACGGGAGCAGAGGGCCTACCCATTCCTAGGTGATACTTTCCTGTGGAGGCCTCCATGATTCCAGCAAAGCGAGTGATAACGGCCCTCTCTGTGCTACCCTTGACCTTTGTACTGCTTCCTGTGGGGGAACTGTCATACTGTGCAGTCGTTTATTTGTTCATCTCTGAACTGCTGGGAAGCAGAGATGTCGTTGTCACTGTTGTAACATTAGTACTGAGCCAAGTGCCAAACCATGGAGGGTCTGCTGGATTTAAACTGAATTAGATTGAATATTTTACATAAGCAATCACTGCCAGGCCCCTGTTTGAAGTCAATGACTTGGTCAACATCTAACATGGAACATACAGAGTTTCACCTTTTCTGGAACCTTCTTAGGAATAAATACCTGCTGTGTACCCAGGAGAAGCTAAGAATAACTAACTCCAGGTCCCAAAATTCAGGGGTTAGTCTTAGCATCAGGGAGAATCTGTGTCGGACCCATTTGCACCGTGATTTTCTGTTTCTCTTGAGAAGAAGCTCTTGATATTTAGATTCTCAATGTATCTCCCCGGCCATTTTGTTCCCGTGTTGAAATACTACAGAAGTGTGTTTTGAATATGAATTTGGACCTATGATCGGAATATATCTCCTCTCTTAGAGGGAATAGAACAGACTTGTACAATGACCGCCCAAGCTGTCTCGCCCTTGTCATCAGTCCAGGTTTTAGGGATAAAGGGATCCAGGTGGGGCTACAACAAGCACTACTTACTTAAAAGGTAAAGTGGTCGGTTACAAAACACATCGGACGTGTCAGAGAACTTCATACGTCTCACATGGCCACAGTGGTCTGTTTGTCTAAAACTGTGGTTGCAGAGGGTGTGACGCAGTGTCACGTAGAGCCATATACCAAGGGGAGCAGAGTCAGGAGCCGTAGACCAGCAATGGGGAGAAGAGAGTCTAAGCACCTATAACCCACTCTTTTCTACCTCTGGGGGGAGCACAGGTGAGCTCTATCCTGAGATCTATCCAGGACAATTCCGGCTGTTCTCAAACAATGCCATTGGAGATTTGTCGTTGGTTTAGACAATGAGTGTTTGTCCTTTCACAGCAGATTTGTTATCAGTCTATTCTCACAGTCTTGAGATAACAAAAGGGTGTTTAAACAACCCTTCCTCCCCCCCCCCAAAAAAAAAAAAAAGAGAATTGGGAGCAAGGTTTTCTGACAGCAATGCCTATATTGTCCTAGGCATTTTCAAGTTACCAGCTGAGATGAACAAACAAAAAAACGAAGACTTCAGTCCTGGGGCAATAAGGGAATGAATCACACATCTGCTTCTTTGCCCTGCTTTGATTGGGAGTTAAATGTTTTGATGCGTATAGCAGCAGCAAGACTTGAGAGGAATAAAGAAGGGCACACGTTCCAGGGCTGCTTTTGCTCAGAGCGAAGCTTCGCATTAGGCCCTCTTGCTCTTATTAGAGCTGGCAGGGGCTGCGTGGATGCTGGTCGTGGATGTTCAATTTGACAGTGTTCTCCTGATTCGGTGCAGGTCTCCTCCAGCATTCCGTGATCGCCAGCTTCCTACAAACACCTACAAAGCCCTGAGCTACTATTGTCCATGGATTTGTCCCAGCGATTTACCAATCCTGCATGTATGCTTTTAATAACTGAAAACTGTTTATGAAACCCTGTAAAAGGCTCTTCTTCCCCACTCTCACCTCCATCTTTATTGAGATACAATTGACAGAGAACATCTTGCAAGTTTAAAGTGTACGGCGTGTTAATTTGATACATTTATACATTGCAAATTGATTACCACCATAGTGTCAGCTCCGAGCTCTACCTTATCACATAATTACCATTTCTTTTTTGTGGTAACATTTTAGATCCACTCCTGCACGCATTTTGACAGTTCACCTGCCTTTACCCTTCTCTTGTTTCTCCGTCTCCATCCGTTCCTTGATTCTTTGATCTCTTCAATTCCTCTATTTCCCTTTCCTCTCATTCTTTCAGGTCCCAATTTAAAGATCTCTGTTTCCTTTTTGCCTTCCCAGTATTAGTTATACGATTCCCTAGAGCTTTCCTCCTCAGGGACCACTGTGCAAAGAAGCTCCATAAACATTCAGCATCAGTGACAACTGCTCTGTGACCTCAATGGAACGAAACCCTGAAAGGGAGCTCAGACCACCCCTCTTGTAGTGGATGCTTGGTGTCACCCAGACACCCTTTCCAGACCCAAGCACTCATTGCCCCAGGCACTGGGAGTGATGGCTGTTGAGGGCTCATGGCTGATTCCCTCCTGAGAAACCGCCCTCAGCTGAAGGACGCCTCCTTGCCCAAGGTTGCACCCCACACACCCACCAGAGGCAGCTCTCATCTGATGACTAGCTGATGCCCTTGCATCAAGGCCCTGTCCCCTTGCCTTGATTCATGATGACTTGAGGGACCATCTGGAACTTTCTGTGGATAAATTGAGTCCATTTTACCACTCCATCAGTTGTCGACTTCTCCCTTCTACTCAGTCCCGCTTCCCTCACACCCAGACGGGTGCTGTTCCCTGGAGCCCTCCCTAACAGACTTTCTGCATGCAAATCTCAGAGTCTGCTCCCTGGCTCTGGCACCTTCTTTGCGTGATAATGATGGTGACAGCCTGGCGGTGGTGATGGCAATGACAACAGCTCTCGCTTATTGAGCACTCACTGTGTGTGAGGCACTCTGTTTTGCATGTAGTGTCACATGCAATCCACACCAACACCCCATCGGGTAAGTGTGTCACTGTCCCATTTTTACCATGAGAGAATTGAAGTTCAAAGAGGTCAAGCCACCCACTTGAGGAGGAGCCAGGCAGGAAGCTCAAGTGAATAATTAGATTCAGCCTTGGGGGCTGCAGAGGGAGGACCACCGGAGCAATTCTTTGGGGAAACATTTGTTTTAGACGTCATGGTTTCCTTGTGTGTAGCACATCTCCTGGTGGCTGTGAGCACTCAGCCCACACGTCTATAAAACCACTCATCTATGAAACCACTCACCGCAGCTTTGTAACCAGCTTTGATGATTCTGTTTCCCCACAGGAATTTTGAGCCCCTGCTAACTTTGGATTATCCAGTAGCTAATGTATGTTTAGTATATACCCTGTTTCCTTAAAAATAAGACCTAGCTGGACAATCAGCTCTAATGCGTCTTTTGGAGCAAAAATTAATATGAGACCTGGTATTGTATTGTATTATATTATATTATATTATATTATATTATATTATATTATATTATACCCGGTCTTATAATGTAGTAAAATAAGACCGGGTCTTATATTATTTTTTGCTCCAAAAGACGCATTAGAGCTGATTGCTCGGCTGATCTTATTTTCAGAGAAACACAGTAGCAAGTGTTCAGTGTGACTGATGAGTTGAGAAGTCCCCTCCTTGTAACTGGGAAAATGGAGTGATGGTCTCTCAAAAAGAGAGCAAAGTACAGGAGTCAAGGGCAAAGCCTCTGGAGTCACATCACTTTCTTTCACACCTTGGTTTTGTGAACCTCAGTGGGCCTCGGTTTTGTTCTCTGTACTTGTGGGAAATACCATTTATCTCTTAGCATTGTTACAAAAATTAAATGATATCATGCCTATAAAGCACCTAGCATGATGCCTGACACATAGTAAGCACTCCTTAAATATTATCTATTACAATTAGTAGCCACAATGTTTTCTCCCCATAGCCCATCATCAGAGGAATTGGAAGGGGGTTTCTAAATATCTGCTAGCTTCCTGTGGGCCCCTCACACCAGCACAAAGTCCTATGTGAGGACCCTTCTCTGAAGGGGTCCACCTCTTCTTGGGCATTCTCCTTCATGGGCAGAGCTGACAATGGGCCACTAGAGAAGTTTTTCTCTATCCTAATGGCACTTGAGAGTGTGCCTGGGCTGAAGAGACTCTGAGAGCTGGGGCCCGGGTGTGCACATTTACAGTAACAAGAAGAATGAAACAAACACCATGATGATCCTGACATGCCTCCAGGAAAATGTACTAGAGGCTCAGTTAGGCTGCACCCCCTGTGGTCAGCAATTACTTCTATGGGGGAGGGGAATGAACTGCCATTGCCCACAAACAGTGAGGCTTCATGGTCTTTACAGAGTATTTGTTACACATGAATTCAAAGTGTCTCAGAGGTATTTCATAGACTCCTAAGAGCTCATGATTCGAAACAACTGAAAACACATAGCGAGTCCTGTGTTCTAAATTCCCTCCACGGCATCGTGCATGGTCTTCATAAACACCCTCAGTGACTGGGAACGTGACAGCCTAGCAAGATTTTTATCAGCAAGTGGGACACAGAAGTCAATGGCCTGATAATTACATTCTCAGAGAATACAAGTCCAAGAGGAAGAGCCAAGTTTTTGGATGAAAGAATTAGGATCCGAGAAAGAGCCGGGCAAATTGAATGATGAACCTAATCCAATAAGACCACAGCTATGACCACATTTAACAAGGGCAAATACCGTCCTTTGGACTAGGATCAACAAATTCAAATACCCTAGAGGATAAGAGAGCTTTTCATTTTCTTATCTGTTTAAGAATCATCTATTAATTTTTTTTTTACCTTGCCTTGTTTCAAGAACTTGCAATAGCTTAAAAAGAAATGATTCGGCAGTGATTCTCTAAGTGGTGCCCCGACCACCAGTAGTAGCACCTCCTGGAAACTTGTTAGAAACATAAATTTTTAGACCTCACCCTAGACCTACTGAGTCAGGAACTCAGGGATGTCAGGCCTCAGCAATCTGTGTATTAACCGCCCTCCTCGGAATTCTGATACACAATAAAATTTGAGAACCACTGTAATAGAGTTCAAGATTCTTAAAAATGGAAAGTCCAAAGCATTCAGAAAATTAAGAGGAAGTTGTGCTAGAATAACATAGAAAATGAATGACTAAAGTCCTGCAGTTTTGGGAGCCGGGTGCTACCAATTCGGCTCAGAGCTTCCTAATAGCCATTGCAAAGAGAGACATAATCAGTTCTATACTGTACGGGGCCTGTGAGATCCATACAGCAAACTTTGTGCTGAGATTCAAAGAAAATTCCTCTGTCTTCATGAAGAAGCAAATATATATTGTAACAAATGATATGCTCAATAGTATCCCTTCAATACGTAAAGCAATGGGTTTCTGAAGGTTATTTCTTTTTCATCTGTCTCTTAATTGGACCAGTGATGGGGCAAGACTTGGGATTTCTACTGAATAGGAGATCAAATATATAATGCAGCTCTGTGTCTATAAAGAAGCAGGCTGCTGGAAGAGGGAGATTTTCTTTATATTGTTCTCTGACAATGTTTAGATTCCCGTGGTCAGTGTTGAAGATACTGACAACTTGAGGAAGGAACAAGATGGCAAGAGATCGAAAATCCTTTTATGTAAACAACCCCTGTGCCCTCCTTTCATCCGGAGCAAAAAAGACAAGGGACCCTTTCCATATCTACTTGCCTCTTCTTTGCTTAACTCCTTCTTTGGGTCAATTTTATCTCAAATTGGGAAATTAATAAACGATAGCTAGGCTGCTTCTGTCATCCACTTAGTGGTATCCTTTAAGAAATCATTTGTGTCTTCTCTAATACTATGAGCATATCTAAAAGAAATGAACAGATCCCAAACCACAACTTTGGGGAGAATACACAGCAGACTACCATGGTTTACAGATAACAGAATGACAGCCTAGCAGTCAAAAATTCAAGCTTGGAAGTCATATGAGAAAGGCTCATATCCCAATCTGGTACCAACCTTCTCTAGGCCTCATCTTCCTCTTGCTCACAACGGAGATTAAAATGGTCCATACATTATACCTAATATGTAGCATCATCATAATGGGAAATGCTGACTCATGTAGATGCTAGCAGACTCTACGAGAACACTAGTAGGACACAAAATGAAGGCAGCTAAGCCTCTCTCATGAGACTTTACAGGGTTGACGTTCATCACTTAATAGATAACAGAAAACAAAGGATAGAGGCCCAGGCTAGCTTGCCTTACGTCAGCTTTTAAAGAGAAGGTGAGTATCCCCAGTCGCTGTCTTTTACCAAGACCCCCAAGCATCTCTCCCTATCCACCTAAGCTTTGATTTTGATGCTATATTAAGCAGAGCCCTGCAGGATAAAGGAGCATCAGGTGACCAGAGTATGGGAGCTGGGAGGGCTGCAGGGACTCGGTCAATGCCCGGCAGCTCACTGAAGGCAGCGTCGGAACTGTGACCCATGCACCCTGTCTGTTTCCTTTCACCATTTCCTCTTAGTCTTCTTGTCCCTGCATCTTGAAAGGATTGGTTTCAGTAACATTGGATTTGCTTGTGTTTGAGATTTCATGGTGTCATGGCATCCACGATAAAAAGGAGTCTGAAGACCTTAATTCAAGTCTCAGTTCTGCCAGGTACTCATCGTGTTGTTTTCGACAAGTCAGTTTTCTCATCTGAGTCTCAGTGTTCACATCTGTTTAATGAGAATAAGAATATCTGCACTTCTTGTCTTTCTGGGGTTGTTACAAGGTTTCATGAGACGTGTATGAAAGCACACTGTAAACTGCACTACGCCATGCAAATGTAAGAGTACTATTATTTAAAGAAACAGTCCCCAAATTTCCCTGTGTCGTCTATCACATCCCTTATCCTGTGATTTGAGTTTTTCAGGGTCCCTTTCTCAAACTTCTGCCTCCATTCCTTCAGGAGGCTATCACCCTTGAAGCCTAGCTTTTGCCTAATAATTTAGTGTGGGAGGAAGGGAAAATAAAAGTCTTATTTAGTAAAATTATACCAGTCTTTGAGATATATAGAGATACCTAGCAGAACGTTATGTCAGGCAGTTTCTCACACTACTTTTTTTCAATGATCTCAAATATTTAGAAATTAGCTAAGAGAGAAATCTTAATATCACCTGCTCTGTCAGCCTGAGTCATCACACACAGTCATTTACCACCCCCCCAAAACTTCCAGGTAAAAATCAAATCATCTTAGAGAATACCAGAAACTATCGTGAGGATGCGTGGCTTGATATGCCCGTTATTTTCTTGTTGTGGGAGGAAAGAAAGGTAGTAGACCCAAGTTTAAGTCCGTGGTTTCACTAGTCACTGTCTGTGTGGTCTTGGGCAAATAACAGATTATCTTTAAACAATGTTACTGTTTTTGTGTTGTTGTTTTTTCCTGAAAACAAAACAAAACAAAACAAAACAAAAACACAATGAGGTCAGATATGTCAGTGGAGTAGGTGATTTAGAGTTATGATGGCATTTGTTTTAGTATGTATCTTTTCATTTTATGAGACCGAGACCACACATAGAACCCAAACTAAGAAGTCCTGTTATACAGATGTGTGAAGTATCACAAAAACTTGGAAATCACACACCAGGAGGCACAGTGAGTGTAGAGACTGGACCCTCCCACTCTCTATAACTCAGCAGTGAAGTTTGTCCAGTCTCATTGTGGTGTAGGCTGTTGGGTTGGCTCTACTGCTGTTCGTGCTTTTCCTTGTAACTCCCTCACCCACTGGCTTTCTCATGTACGCGCTCCCAAAGCACAGGTCACCCAGAGTCCCTCTAGCTCAGTTCTCTTTCGCGACATCCTTTCTGATAGGACTAAGTTGTTCACTGGTGGCATGTTTCCCAATTCACAGTTTTTGAGAAAACATCGAGCTCTTGGAGCCGCTCATTTATTTCCTGCTAAGAAATGGGTTCGTGCTTAGATTATGAATGGCCACTCCTCCCCAGTTGGGTCCACCACTGGTATAATCGGCTGTCAAAGAGATAAGAAGTCATAAACATGGAACCTTGGGTGTGCCTCTTCAGCAAGGATGGTGGGGCAAGTTCTCATAAAGTAGTACAGGTGGTGTGTGATAGCTTGGAGTCTAGAATTTGCTTGAATTTGAATCCTGACTTGACAGTTTCTAAAGATGTGACCTTCAGCAAGTTACTTAACCTTGCCAAGTCTCAGTTTCCTTATCTGAGAACTAGATATGATAGTTATACGTCATAGGAGTATAGTTGAGTTTTAAATAACAAAAGTGAAGCACTTAGCACCATTTCTGCCACAGATCGAAGCTCAGTAAATGCCAGCTATATCCACATCAGGAGGAGGTGTGTGGGCAGGCCCCATAAAACAGGTCTGGCATAACACATAAAGGTACTGCATGAACAATTGTTCACCTCCTCTCCGCGTTGACATAAACAGCACTGACCCATCCCGGTCCCCCAGGATAGATCTGTTTCACATTTCTTTCCTGAAGGTGGTTGGTACTCTCCATGACCCCCATGGAATCACTGCATGCCTCACTGAGGAAATGGGATGCTACAGACTTTTTATAAAGTCAGTCTTAGCTCTGCTCACTGGACTTGGGTAGCTGGCTCTCAGTTTACCATCAAGGTGCCCATTTCATGCTGGATGGAGACTGAATGAAGGCAGCGTCACTGAGTAGCGTAACGAGCATCTAGGATGAAGCCTTCTCCAGGGTTCTGGCACGTTTACAGAACTGTCAAGTAATTTCTTCTGGCAGTTCTCCGTCAGGGTCTTGGGAAATCATAGGTTTTCATACAAAGGAAAATACAGTGAGCTAAAATATGCGTGAAATGAGATGGAGTGTTTGATTTGGGACGCAGAAATTCCTTTCATTGTTATACGGTGATGCTTTATTTATTTGGTTGTGTTAGAAAATGGGCTGTTTCACAGAAGTAAAGCTGAAGTTTCCTCATTTCAGCTCTGAAACTATTTTTCACTCTTGTTTAATGGGAGTCTTCCTAAAATGTATCACATACTTCTGCCTTCTTAACAGAAGTTGAAAATTTAAAGGCTAATGTTTATGGAGTACTTACTATGTATGTAGCACCACATTTAACTGCTTAACTCTGTTAATTTTCCCCACAAGCCTGTGAGGTAGGTCCTATCATAACATCTATTTCACAGAGGAAGAAATTGAGACTTAGAGAGATGAAGTAACTAATCCAGGTTACACAGGTACAGGTAGAGGTGGTGGCATTGGGATTTGTGCCTGGGTCTCCCCAAACTCTTTAGAAACTGGCCATGTGATTGGAGGACATTTTGGCTAATACATGACCTTACTATTAACTTTCAAAGCTGGATCTTTGAAAGTCTACACATACATTTCAGAAATGTGTCCGTGACTCTGAGCGTCCCTTCAGTGCTTTGCAGAAGGTGTTAGTATACAAAATGGCAGCCCATACTTTTGAATATTCATGAATATTCCTTCATTCAGCAGAGGTCACTTGAGTACCTACTATGTTACGGTGCCTTGCACTCTGGAG
This sequence comes from Rhinolophus sinicus, assembly GCF_057876585.1. Lineage (NCBI taxonomy): Eukaryota > Metazoa > Chordata > Mammalia > Chiroptera > Rhinolophidae > Rhinolophus > Rhinolophus sinicus. Next base: position 58,170,529 of record NC_142508.1, on the reverse strand, counting down.
GCAAAGAAATAGGAGGCACACAGCTGCCTTCCAAGAAGGCACACATTAGAGGTACTCCAATGGCACCACCTGTGAAACTTGCCCTATTTGTGGCCAGGAAAACGTTGAGAAGGAGGTGATTCTTGGACCCACTTTTCAAGGAAATCCTCCTCCTCACCAATGTCAATTATCTGCGGATGAGACTGAGGCGTGGAGACCAGGTCTCCGGCGTTAGATGCTTCCTTGACTTCAGAGAGGCCATGGAAGCAATGGGTAAGCTGTGCTTAAGAAATACTTCAACTTGTCTTGCTTGGAAAAGAAGCTGTGGTCGGTGGGCGTTGGGCCAGACCGAGGAGCTTGGTTTCTATAACCTGAGTCTTTCATAGATGGTGGCTTATGAAAACGGGACGAATATTAGAATCGCATCTGGCGGGAAAAAAATACATGTTCAGGGGGACATGTTCTCTCATTTGATTAGTAAATGGGTGTTAAATGCAATTCCCAGTTGTAGCTCTTTAAAAACACACACAGTTTGGAATATTGGTAGCATCATTAGAGTTAAGTATATTGATTTCTAAGGGAATGACTTTGATACATTTAATAATTTTCTTATTTCAAAAGCAATAAGTTAGTAGACAATACCTAATAACTGCTTACCCAGCGATAACTAAAAGTTTTGAAACAAATCCTCCAGCATTCCCATATCCTTTGGTCTGTTCCTTTGATCTCTCTTCTTCGAGTCACTCTCATCCAGCTGGACATAATGTCCTCTCTTGATGGCTCATAGTCATCATTATGGTTGCTGTTTATGGCCCGGTGCTGGTGTAAATCTGTGTGATGAGAGGTGTGACAGTTGCTTTGAGACCTTTTCAACTGGGTCTTTTTTTTTCTCCTTTTCATAGATTGGCTGGTAGCCATTGTGTCTGGCTGCTTTCCACGTGTCTTCTTATAACTTCTTCCTAGCGTATTTTTTACTCATGATTAAGTGCTGGAATCGCTAATGACCGGCCTAGTCAATGTGTGTTTTCTAAAGTAAGAGTAAGCAGGCTCTGAGGGAGGACAAAAGGGCGAGCTTTGGAATCGGTGTAGATCTGCAACTGCTATTTTAACTGCCAGGAAAGCGTTACTTGTCTATAGAGATAATTGAGTTTTGCTTTATTGGTGACATTGGCCTAGGTAACGTTACACTTTTCGAGAAAGGAAAAAGAAAGGAGAGAGGAATGAGGGGAGGGAGAGAGAGAGGGGGGTAAAGAAGAGGAGAAAAGCCAGGCGACTACTTTCTTTGGGATCTCGTTTTGAATTTCTCTCTTTTCCCATTTGCTGTTCACAGTGGTTTAAACTTCATTGACTTAATGGTGCGACAAGGGAATATCGACAACCCTCCCAAGACTCCCCTGGTGCCAGGGTTTGAATGTTCTGGGATTGTTGAAGCTCTGGGAGACAGCGTGAAAGGATACGAGGTAACGTTCTGACTTTTGACGGAAAGAGTAATAATTATCTGGAACCCACTGAGACAAAACTTAAGCGAAAGCGCTTGAAATAAATCTGTGACGCGCATTGTTATTGATGTTTTATTGTTCGGTTTTGTTAACAATGTTTATAAATGATAGGACTCTCCAAGTGTCTCATGTACCATCTTGATGCTTCTGGCAACAGTCTGGTGGCCAGAGGACATCTTATCGTCCTCTTTGTTCATGTTATGTAGCTATTAAATAAGAGTGTTTGGTTTTGGATTAACTACGTGTGTATACTCCCTCTTCCCACCCATGGCTCCAATTTTCCCATCACTTCAGGCTCAAAAATCAATTATAAAACACAAAAGCTGAGGAGAAATAGCCTCTGTTTTCATAATTTGATTCCTTTAAATATCTACTTACTGTGCATTTAAACGATCATTTATAAATCATTATTTCAGACATTGGCAAAGTGGCATTTTTGGATAAAAATTTTAAAGCCAAAGGGTAAAGGTACCTGATAATGGGACAAATTGGTTATGAGTTGATGGATTTGGGAGTAGGGGAATGGACAGAAAGGATTATTATATTATTCTGACTAATTTTGTACATGTTCAAAATTCTCCATAGTAAAAAAAATTTTCAGTCGGTGAGAGGATATATGATCCTTCATACCATTTTAATGCAAATAAAATAGAATCCGGTCTATAACAACTGAAAAACTGTGGGCAAATCAATTGCGCAAAACCACTGTAGTTTGGAGTCAGGAAAACCAATAGAAATCAGGTACAAGAGCTCTCGCTTAGAACTAAGTGCTTCCCCAGGGAGCTGTGAATGAAGCTAACACCTGAGAATCTGCTGTAACCGGAAACTTGGGCAAGTTATCTTTTTTTAGCCTCACCACAACCCTGCGAGGTAAAGATTGTTCCTATCTCCTTAGAGATGAGGTTCATAAGGGTTCAGTCATTTTCTGTGAGGTCTGAAAGGTGAACCTGGATTCAAGTCACCAGAACCTTTTCACTCTTCTTAAAATATCCTGATCTTTGCCCTTGCTCCCAACCTGCAAATGTTGCAAAACTAAATGCAGGAAGCAAAATCCTATAAAATGCAAGGCCAACGCGCCCTTGGAATTGAACTTGAGCCTGCTGCTCCGTCTCAGTGCATCTGAGGCTCAGTGTACTCTGAAAAAACATCAATATGCTCCAAATTCATTATGATGAATGTCTGGAAATCTCATCCCACCCATCAGTCTTTTTGTCAGTGGTTTCCAGCTAATACAGCAGAAAAATGTTGAGAGGGAAGAAGTAAACACGCTTTTTCTTTTCTCTCATATGACTTCACATTTTCTGTCCCCAGGTAGACAATATAACCAGAGGCAGCACCATCTCTCCCGGAAAGTGCTGCGTATAAGAAATACCATGTTTCCCAGAAAATAAGACCTACCCTGAAAATAGCCCCACTTAAGATCCTCAGCCAGACAGATGCATTTAGTATGTTATGACAATGTTCCAGAAGATGACGTGACTGTATTTGAATAAATGTGGATTGTTGTACATGGAAAAATAAGACATCCCCTGAAAATACGCCCTAATGCGTCTTTGGGAGCAAAAATTAATATAAGACCTGGTTTTATTTTTAGGGAAATACGGTATTATCTTTTCACTCCGCCCCATGGCCCCAAAGGACAAGATCATACTACTAACTCCATTAATCCTGCGTAATAAATAAACAACCCATTATCTTAGAATATAACAGTAGATAGGTGTGTTGTTGGCTTTGGTTTAGAGGGAGGACTTCCTATGTTTAAGTATATACTGGGGGTGCCAAAAAAATGTATACACACTTTAAGACACGTTATCTATCTATGCTCAAGCAGTAGTTTGCCGTAATCAGAAGTGTCTGGAACCTGATGGTAACCACTTTGAGCACCTCTTGTAATTGCAGACGTCAAACGTGATGTGTATTCATCTTTTGTTATCAGTATATATTGAGTCTTACAATTAATACAGTTTTTTTTTCCTGCCTTAAAATGTGTATACATTTGTTTGGCACCCGCTGTATATTTCCCCTTCTATATGATCTTTCTTCGGCTACTTAGCTCTGACTTGCTTCTTGTGAAACTTCCCCTTCACCCCACTTCCCTCCGGTGCCTTTCAGCTGCACAAAGGAAAGAAACCACCTACAGGTTTCCCGTCAGGGTGTGATTTGGGAGAAAACCAATACTAATAGTCTATCATCTTGACTTAAGAGTTTTAATCACGTTGGAGATGGAATTCCATGCAGCAGCATGCTGAATAGCTCTTCTCGTTGATCGATGGCCAGGGAGGCTCGAGAAGTTGTTGCCAGAGGCACAGCAGTACAGGAATAATTTGGGCTGCGTCGCCTAGGGCTCATTTTTTTTTTCCTTAATAGAATCAAATCATGAAGGGAGTTGAATTTTTTTTTTTTTTTTCAAGTCGCCTACCTCTGGACTCTGAGGTTGGGGCTCATCTGATGGCCTAGCCACTTTTTCCATGTTGACAATGCAATGGAAATGACATGGAGCAACGGTGGCTGAGAGACATGGAGCAGTCAGCCCTATGGGAATGACTGTGACCATCACTGTAAGGTGGATGAAATACTCTTCATTACACTCAGTGTTGACGCTGGAGGCCATCGGCTACTCTGGGGCACTGAGTCTGTATCTTTGGGTTTTCATGATTCTGTGCAAAAGAGGATGCCAGTGTTAGACCTCAGTGATCCCCTGGTCCAAGCCGTTGCATTTAAGATGATATTCCCAACATTCATCATTTGGTCTTCAACCTTCCCAGGGATTAAGACACTCACTGCCGGGGGGACAGCCTCTCCCTTGCGTCAGTTTCTTCATGAGACAGTTATTCCTTCTGCTTCATGAAATATAATGGGTCTATATTTAGCTGTTGATCAAACTGTGAATTCCATGAGATCGGGAACCAACCTGTTATTTTTAAGAGTTAATATTGATTGCTCTTTCCTCATTTTACATGCACTGTGCTAAGTGCGTTGCATGCATATATG